>NC_089181.1:1269430-1370943 GCF_947507565.1 Oscarella lobularis | reverse complement strand
GGCGTTCCCCGGAGTGGGTCAAAGTGCGGATGAAGCAGTCTAAGACCGATCCGTTCCGGCTGGGCGCGACGATCTGTCTGGGGCGGACGGGTGAGGATCTGTGCCCCGTCGCCGCGATAGTGGGGTACCTTGTTGAGGGAAGGCTACGCCCCGGACCACTCTTCGTGTTCGCCGACGGACGCCCGTTGCGGAAAGACGCCCTGGTGCTACGCATGCAGCAGGCCCCTTTTCAGCGCCGGAATAGACGCCGGCAAATACACAGGGCACAGCTTTCGGATCGGCGCAGCCACCGCGGCGGCCGCAGGCATCGAGGACTCGATGATCCAGACCCTGGGACGTTGGCGCAGCGACTCCTATCAGAGGTACATACGCCTCCAGCTGGAGCAGTAGGCTCCGATCAGCAAGAAACTGGTTGGCGGGTGCCGAGCAAGGCAAAGCAATAAAGAATAAGTTTACCCGCTCTTCCCGCGTCGCACAACCGCTCGGACAGCCGTTGGTGGCTCCGGTTGGGTGGGTAGCTTCCGTTCCGGAACCCGGGAATCGCTGCTGGTGCCGGCAACTCCCCAGTCGCGCGGGTAGGAGCAGCATGCCGAACCAGCGACCTTTTCTTCTTTAGACGCAAGATTACGCAATCTTACGAACTTTCTGCCGTTCGCAGTACCGCGTCACTTCACCCATGAACTCAGTCCCTCGATAGCACTGGACGATGGACGGTTTTCCAATTGTATAAAAGCTGTTCTCGAGTTCCTTCGCCACAAGAGCTGACTCTTTCGCTGCAAGATGTCAAAGAATCAAGAAGTGGCTGAACACGTCAAAGGACGGACAGGACGCATTTGTACGTTTCCCACTCTCAAGAAGAGATGGCATTTTGCTGAAATCAACGAGTCGATTTGAATCCTTCCCAGAACCGTGTCGCTGTTAACCAACTTTAGCTCCGCCTTGTTCCGAAACTTCACCGAAAGTTGAAAATGATACGGATTATTGCCAAACCATTCCTGAACTTTTTTGATGAAATTCCCGCCTAGTGCTCAGCAATTCGTTTAAGGCTCCTTCTCCTTTACTACGGTCATAAAACCCCGCTATGATTCGTTGAATGCTTGACTCCTTCACAGCAATAAGTAGTTTGCCGTTGTAATGTGCAATAACGAACGTACCCACGTCGTTTTCCTTCACCGGCGAGAATATTCTTTGAAACCAAAGACTTCCTTTTGCTTTATGAAGACAATGTCCCCCTATCCAAGGACGAACCATCCTTGTTTTCTAAGGGGCTCAAATTTATTCCAACTCCTCAACGTTGGAATCGAACTCGACTTTGTC
Source organism: Oscarella lobularis (assembly GCF_947507565.1). Classification (NCBI taxonomy): domain Eukaryota; kingdom Metazoa; phylum Porifera; class Homoscleromorpha; order Homosclerophorida; family Oscarellidae; genus Oscarella; species Oscarella lobularis. Next base: position 1,369,626 of record NC_089181.1, on the reverse strand, counting down.
GCGAGTTCCAACAGTTCGCCTCGAAAATGCGTCGAGCGTAGACTAACGCCACGCGCAAAACGAGCGAACGACACGAGGAATGGCGAAAAGGTTTAGCCCTCCGCCATCCCATCGCGCACAAAATTGCGCGACAAACTTCGTTTGACAACCACGAAAGGGATAGTCTGACAAAAAAAAAAGCTGCACGAACTCCCCATCGGGTATCGAACGCTGCTCGAGCCGACCTCGAAGGTTTCCTTCGAGACGTCGACGAATCTTTGCGACAGATCAAGCCGAAACGCTCGACACTGTCTAATCTATCTGTCCGCGAACGTCAGGCACTTAAAAAATTGCGAAAACGAAGGTATTTCATTATCATTCTCCAACCGCAGTTTTCAGAATCGCAGAGAAACTCTTGTGCTGGCAATTTAGCCGTTGAGAAACCGAGAGGAAGACTTCTTTGATCCAATGTGCAGTTAAATGTTTTAGGTAGAAATGCTTCCTTCGTTTTCGAGCCACCGGAGTTTCTTTGGATTGACCTGGATGACCATGTAATTGTATAAATTGGTCACAAGAAAATTTGCCGTTTTTCCCGCTAGAAGAGCGACGTTGTGCTAGTGACGTATTCTCAAAGTATCTTCCAGAAAATGAGACGAGAATTCACGATCAAAATTTCTTGCGCCGAGAACGTCAACGATTTCTATTATTTGTTCTGCCGACGTCCAGGCCGGGCACTGCATTCGTAGTAATGAGTAAAACGTTTCGACCTTTTTCTCAGAGAAGACGTTCATCTACGACGAAAAAGTATTTTTCCACCCAGGTGCCACAGTTTTATGATGGATATGATCACTTATAACAGATAGCATTGCTTTATTGTAGTTGTGTCTTTGCTGGACGATGAACACAACAGCCATCCGTAGGATTGATTTCTACCACAATTCGTAGCGAGATCCTCTGTGAATTGTAGCGTAGAAGTAGAAGACAAGGGGAGTCAGTTCGTCGAGCAAATGTCTCAATGCAAGAAATTGGATGTCTTTGCAGACGCCAAAGAGACAAACAACGTCTTCTCTGACTATTAGCCAACCGCCAAAAAGAGCAGCAAGAAGAGTTGTCATTCTGTGGAACTGCGGTTTGCGGAAAAGCTTTTTCTTCTCTCCAAAGAGGTATTTGTACAACTCTACATGGACATAACAGTAGCCAAATGGAGTAGATTTAGCTAATAAAATTACCTGAGAAAACAGGATAGTACAGAGTAAATAGGTTTTCCATGCTGTTGATGTAAATATGAAATGGCCCTAGCATAGGCGCCTACAAGAGATAGTATTGGAGACTGTTCGCACCGACTCTAGATTAAGAAAGACATTGTATCTAATTTACTAAAATGTTTTCTGCTACCTGTGCCACCAGTTTCTTCAAAAAATAGAATGTAGGATAGTCTCCAACCGATGGCAATAGATATTTGGAAAGATATCTGTTAGAATTACAATTTTTATTAATAGGTAAATGGTAGATTATAAACCTTAATTACCTTCTCAAAGCCGGGTAACAGTCAAGAGCTTTTTCGATAACTGCTTTGTAACCAGCTAAGGATTTTAGTACTTGCTCGGATTCGTCCAGCAAGCAGCAACTCTTTAGAGAATCAAGGTCTCTGTGATTGGGAGTTGCATAGCACCTAGTAAGGCAAAAATCTAAATTATACTTCACTGTCTAAATTGTTGTTTTACCTCTGATTTTCAAGGGATGATTGAATATCCTTTACGTTAAGATGTTGGAAAGAAGAAGGCAGTGAAATCAGCCAATATGCGTCAATAAGAGACGACAACCGCTCAGTGAAATATTCGGTTAGGCGTCTTTTCGCTATTCCTCCTCTAACGAAATTTTCCGAAGGTTGGTAGTGAATTGACGCTCCTTCTTGAAGATTGAGGCTAGGTATGGTTTGATGGACATCAATAATTGCTGTAGCGAAGTGCAATGCTCGTGACGATTCCGACGATGTTGGCCTTTGAATAGTGTGGATGCTGTGGAAATCGTCTACAACGAGCACCGCCAAATGATTTTTGCTAGTCGCATCTTCAAGGCGAGAGTTAGTGAGCGTCGTGTTTCCGGTTGCTAGTTTTCGTCGACATTGTCTGATAGTCTTTGGATGGGTGCATATTCCGAGTCGTCGTCCGCATTCTAGCGCAGCCTCCGAGCAACCCGATAGCGAGAGATACAGACCGACATCATTCATGAACGTTGTGTTAAGCTTGTAAAAGAAGGCAGTTATGAGTAGCCAAAAATTAACCGAGTCCTAACCTGATTTCCTAGATAAGCCAATCGGTGAAGTTCTCCAACAACTCTTGTGCGCCGAAGTGAAGCTCGTCTCTCTGAGTCGAGAGTAGAAGAGTAGTCACTTGTGATAGCCTTTCTATCAGGCAGAAGAGTCCAGGAGAGTTTTCTTCGCAAAAGCTTTCCATTGCTGACGGATTGTAGAGCTTTCCATTTGTAGGTACATGGAGCCTGAAAGCTTCGTGGAACGATTTTACGAGAACAGGGAAAGACTCTGTAATTACAATCAGTAGCGTCAAAAATGGGTGCTCGGTACGTGAAAATTACCGTGTTTCAATCGTTCGGTTTCTTCTCTAAGTGACTCATTTTCTTGCTGTAATTTATCTGGAAAAATAGGTCATTCAGAGGCGGGTGACCGGCAAAGCAAACAAATACATACCCTTCTCTGATTTTGTAAGCTCCAGCTCGGTTTCTAGACCGCTACAATGGGCTCGAGCTTAGTCAATGTCACCGACTAGTACATCTGTCCGATAGAGTGAGTAGACTATATATACCGTTATAAATTAACGACGAAATTTTCTCACCGTTTTCTGCGACCTCAATAGCCAAATCGCCACGAACGTTGCTCAAATGCTCGGAGAAAGTGTCTGAGGAGAGGTTGCGGTAAACGTGATGTTACAAATTAGGAAGCAATGCATTCACCTAGATACGCCTTCGCCGAGTCCATTTCCTGATGAAGCTGCTCCCTCTCAAACAGCAACTGTTGGACTTGAACAGATGCTGCAGCAAGCTGCTCTTCGATCAATCCAAGCTGCTCAGTTGGACTCGCAGCAGTGGGAGTGGGAAAGACCTAAAAATAGATCAGAGATATCTAGATATAGATATAGATCTCTAGGTTGCGTAGGACCAACTTCGATTTCTTCCTCAGGCATTGACGCCACCGATGAACGCTTTGCGGGTGGCCAATAACGCTGGTGCGATGTCACTTCTTCAGATAAGTCGATTTGTGGTGATGCCACTGGCAGATGAAGGCAGCTGGCTCCCCGGTTATATCGTCGAGAGCGGGGTACAGTCGCTCAGGGCAAGACCGCAGCGCTCCAAAGCACATAGAAAAATCAAAAAGAACGCAGCACTTAGATTTTTTTGCGCGAGACCCGATAATGCTCTAAGTATAAGGCCACGTCTTCGAAGAATCCTAGTTCGCGAGCGCGTCCTCCTGTAAAAGACGTGGATCTGCCGAAGCACGCACTGCGCGAACGCGTAATGGGAAAGTTTTCGTAATAGCACGAGAAATTGCTCTGCATCGTCCTGGTAGGTTCGATCGATTGTGTGCGCGATCGATGCCAGCTGAATTTTTAAACCATTTCGGCCGTTAGGCGCGATTTTTTGAATGTATTTGTAGGTTGCTACGTGTTTGTAGCTATACAAGCGGACATCAGGTGCGGTCATGTTGCGGTCAAGCGGTGTCACAACTTTCAAACCGCTTTTTCTCGATTGACGTCCCCCTCAACTAAAATGACGTCAGGGCTCAAATCAAAGCTTATTCATTGAAGCTTCGATATGCGTAATCTCAAGCTTAGACAATTCGAACTCGTCTTAGCCGAGCCCTTTTTCTTTCACAAGGTCTCCATGGAACGTTAACTATTTACTTCAATGGCTGATTTAAGGCGCGTGCGCGACAAGGTGTGCGTCATTGGCTCTCCGCCCATTGTTACGTACAAGCACTCGTACATGCGCATTTGAAACTCCGTCCTGCCTATTGAAACAGATCTTGAGCACATCTGTTGCAAACGCACTTGAGCAACTTAGAGTGCCGGATTGCCGTGAAACAGTCCGTTTCTGTCGAATGTTTGACGGAGTGTTCGACATTCTCAAAGTGCGTTCCCTGTCAGATAGGAAGGAAAACCGTCGTTGTTTCACTGAACCTGATGAAAAAAGATTTGAGGTATAGGCGAGAACCTGTTTTCTGCATATATATAATTTTAGTAATTTGTTGAAGTGGTTGGAGTATGATTTCTTGCCTCACCTAGTAGAATGGGAAGTGTACGTGAACTCCAAATCTGACTCCTGATGATAGACAGAAGCTGACTCTCAGTCGCGAGACGCTAGAAGGATGGAGAATGACAGGTAAACACTATGCAAACTCAAATGCTTCCGTTTTTAACAGAACTTTCCCTACAAGTGACTTCCTTTGTGGAAATGAGTCGACTCCTGCTCTCTGATCGGACGGAAGACAGTTTTTTTATCCTGAGTGAACAGGATCCGTTGGAGAATTTTTTTGGTTAACAGAGAATGCTTGGTGGATGTTCGGATAATTCATCAGTGTCTCGATGTCTTTCTAACACAAGCTCGTTACGAGTGCACGTACAACGCACTTAAATATTGCGTAAATTTGCAGCTTCTTTACCTTTCTCTATAGGAGCCATAACTAGAGGCAATAGTTCGAGGCGAAGGAGGCTATTTCCGGAAGAAAATGTAGACGACGTTCCGATGGCAAAACGCAGAAAAGCGCGAAAAAAAGTAAGCTCGTAATGTACTTTGCACATTTAAACATTAAATTCTCGAAAAGTAGGATCGTCATGATTTGTCTTCGCCACGTCGCGACAAGGACTTACGTAGCCCCTTCGTTTTCTGCACCGTCTTCTTCTTCATTCTCTTGTATTCGTCCAGCCAGGCTGATGTAATGGAAAACCCTCTCATTGTGATCCACAAAGTTGCGACGTCATCCAAAAGCTTCAACGCCATTTCTTCGTTGTCGATTTCAACAGCTACATCATGCCACGCGTCTCTGATGTCGGAATCTTCAATCATTTCCTTTCTAAAATCTTGGCGGCTGAGATCGTCTTCGATGATGCGCAGAGGAAGGAGGCTTCTTATTTTAAGTTTCAGGGCATAGAAAAAGGCATACGTCGTGTCGTTAATATGAAATAGTCCTCCTTCGTCAATCCGCGCTGTCCACTCTTCGCTATCCTTAATACCATCGTACGTATGATCTTCCTTTCTTGATCTCATACCATTGAGGCAAGCTTTGACCGCAGGTTCATTTTGTTTCTTAAGTAATTTAAATGGAATGCTTGCTGCGGCATATCGAACGATGTTGCATTCTGTTTCGGTCATGTCCACTTGCCGGGAAGCCGCTTCCTCGAGAACCCTTAGAGGAGACAATTTCTCCACTAACAAATTGTCAAAAATCTTCTGATTAACCGAATGATTGAGAATTGGGTCGGCTAACGTATTATCCAATGACTCGTAGAGACACTCCACCGAACAAACATCAAAACGAGCCCGAGCGAACTCAAATTGAGCACTTTCTCGACGAGCAGCGATCGATCGCTTGCTCGGCCTTGCGTCGATGCATTCCGAGATCGAAGCGACGATTCGTTTGACGTGTGGACGAAGCGATTCGTCGGAGGAGGCAAGGAGTACTCTTCCTTCACGTTTGATTACGCAGCTCCTACTGTTACTATCCGACAAAGTCTTCTCGTTTACAACGGCATCGACAGCGCGACGAAATAGAGACACTGAAGAATCCATAACGACCCTTGCTTCAGCTGCGAGGGTCACGTGACAAGGGAGTTGCGCATCCCTTCTCTCTTACATCTATGATGCAATAGCAATAAAATCTTCTCAGGTATCTGTCCAAAACTCAAAGTTATAAAAGAAGCTTTCAATCCTTAGTTTTAGGCTAAAGACGGCGTCCTTTTAATGCTCTCAAGATCTGAACTTAGCAAAGGCAGCTGGGCGCCTAAGAAAGAAAAGACACAAAAAATCTATAAACTTGCCAGAAGTCAAAGACAAATATCTCTGGATCATACAAAAGGTAAAGTTTTGAAAGTTTTACGCATTTTTCTCTAAAGCTTTTGATAAACTTAAGTTGAACTGGAGAGGGGTGTTGGTTGTCATGTGGCTTTGATGCAAAATGTTTTGCCTTAAGTAGAATTTTCAAGGTTGCATCTTAGCTGTTGTTTAAAGATTGTCTTCAATTAGCTCTAGCAGCTCTTAGCGCCAAGCCGCATCTGAAAGTAGTACATTTTATATACATGAATAATCCATTCCCGCAACTGGTCCATCTCGCGTTTGAGAGATTTCACGACTACAGCTGGGTGAAATATGACGGTATGAAAGAACATAACTTCAAAGAATTGAACCCAGGGTTCTGCCCACGAGGGGCGGCGCGGGGCGACCCTCACTCGCAGCCCTTCGCCCCTCACTAAATTTGTCCGCACCGCAGTGCTTACGATGTTTTAAAGCGCATGTTTGATATTGTTTTTTATGTCTTTGTTCCCTGAGAAGTTACTCAAGAACGTACCTTTTTCCATCAATCGGTGAATATCCAACTTTCTTCTTCTACAAAAGTTGGTAGCTCAGGTAGCACAATGTCATTTTCTAAAACAAAGTAATAAATGAATAATTTTTAGTGCGCATGGACAGAAGACAAAAAACGCTTTGATGATCAACGATCAGCTTACCGAGTTCACGATCAACCTCAAAGGTTCTGTCGGTTGACATCCTCCTTAGCCTAGTGCAAGAACGCTCAAATCCTTTTGAATCAAGACTCAAGAAAGGGCTTTATCCCTTCCCTTGGTTTGCTATTAACTGCCAAAGAAACGTGTGGAGGCCCATTTTCTCGTGGTATTTCCCGACTCGGATTAGTGATCTACAGCAAAACCTTTGCTTTTGCCTATTTTACAACGCCGCGTACAACATCTTCAAGCACTACCGAGTCCAATAATCGGAGGTAAGCGTTCATTGTTCTGGGTGACGTAACATCTTTCGGGCGCTGTCATCTGGTTAAGGTGGCATTATAAATAATCCGCCCCCTTTTAAAAAGATATGAAATAAAATTTTTGGACTTTCTTTTATCGCTTACAGTGCACCTTAGACCGTCCTAATCTTCTTGCATCTTACCGATTTCCAAACAAACGCGCCAATTTCAAATAAAAAAATTTCAAAAACGACCGTTAGATAAGATTATGACCGTACTCTAGCCTACCTGTTTGTCGTACAGCTGCGATCGCTTCAAAAAGGTCTTTTCAGTGATTGTTTCTGAAGAGCTATGGCTCAAAAGAATTTTACGACCAACTTTTGACCGTTCCGCTTCGTCGGAGGATTCGAAATTCTTGATTTGGCTTTCCTAGGCCCGATTCTGTAGTCGAAGCAACATGTTGATATCAATGCAGTGTCTTCGATCTTCTAAAACTACATATACACTTTTAAGGACTTATATGGTTGAATATTAATGGGTATATTGTTAACAGTTCTTGTGTTCTTCGCACCAAATTTATTAGGAGACGCAGAAAACTTTAAACAAGCTAATCCTTTAGTAACCCCTGTCCACATACGACCAGAGTGGTATTTTTTTTATTTGCCTATGCAATATTACGTTCTATACCTAATAAGCTGGGTGGTGTATTAGCCTTGTTCGCAAGTATTTTAATTCTTTTCCTTTTACCTGTACTACATAAAAATGGCATCCGGAAGTACTCTCTGGGAGAAGAGCTCCGTCGTCGTCCACACAACAGTCACAAAACTCCCGTTCCGTAGTGAAAAGCTGCAGTTGGCATTGGAAGTAGTACGCGTGGTCTTTCTTGAGGCGCAGCTGATCTTCATGTATTTCTAGGCGGAAAGAACCTTGAAGAGCTTTTTCCCGGAGAGTGGACGACTCAGACACTGCCGGACACTTTACTTCGACGAGACCTTCACCGCAACAACACGAAACAAACGAATCCGGAGACGCACCGACGAAAGGATGACTGCTGCTGACGTAGAACCCGGACTTTGCTACGATGACGTTGTCGTGGCCGTCTCTCTTCTGCATGCTCACGTAAGCTTTAATAGCATCTTTTTCGTGCTGTATTCCCCACTGCATAGCAGCCGTGAGGTACTTGCGCCCGCTAGCAGGGTAGCAAACTTCCTTGATGAGAGATATAGACGGCTCGTCTATTTTCGTGTGCAAGACTGCCCGAAATTTCGAAGCCGTCACCCGACCGGCTCGGAAACGGTGCCAATGACGCGAATCTCGTTGATCAGCGTTAGGCGAGCGAGATCATCGACCTGAGATTGGGTGAGGGGCTCTAGCCGAAACCCAGATGCCATTTCATGCAAAACAGGAAGGTCTAATTGGACATATTCCGCTCTGTACAGGCTCGTGAATGACGGAGGAAGAGCGGTCTCGCTGACTTCTCTGCTGAACTGCGGAACTATCGACAGTATGGCTGGCTTCGTCCCCAAGCAGGACAGACTCGCGAACGCCTGCGTTTCATCTGGCTCTGTAGGCAGATTAATCGGCTCTTTAGCAGCCTGATCATTTCCTGAAGGCTTGGCAAAAATATCTTTTAGGCGAAGATATGGAGTCTCTTCGACTGGATTAGGCACCGCCCACTCATTCGGCTTTGACGTGCACGTTGCCTCGCTCTCGCATCAGACAGCGGCTTCAATCCAGTAAAGGAGAGCGCCAACATGAGAACACGTCTCCGCTAATCCGGCCATGCACTTGCAGTGGCCTACCTCGACTGCACCGTCATTCGAGATGAGAATCCAGACGTCGAGAGGAGGCTTGCTCGAGTAGCTGTGCCGTACTTTACCGCCAACGACATGGAAATTGCCAAAATCTTTCATTCCGTGAGTAACACCCATCCACTAATGAAATATTCATAGCTGGCCAGGCTCTTGTAATTCTTCACCTCGTCTCGCGTGACAAAGCTGGCAGTGTGGAGGAGGTACGTAACGATGTCGGCGTAGCTTAATTGACGGGAAACGCCCTTGTTATGACTACTTTTTAACGCACTTTTGCTTACCTCAGACGGGGCAACAACGACCGATCGCGAGAGTATTCCGCCTTTTTTCGCGCAGAAGGGTCTTCGCCGTTGATGAGCGAAAGCTTTTCTAGGTATCGCTTTTTAATGGCTTCGTCTAGCGAGTAGTAATACGGCAAAAGGCTTCTCGACGCCATGGTGATGCCACAAAGATATACGGGAAGCTATTTTTCTAGTGACGTCGTGCAAGCGCTCTATAGCATCTTTAAATGTTGGTATCTCGTCTACTTCATCATTAACATCGTCGTCGTCGCTCGATAAAGCAGTCTAAACTTGCGGAGCAATGAGGTCGACAATTTCACTAACACTGACCCTTCGCTTTCCAAACCAATGCAAATTGCCTCATCCACGTCAACAAATTCATTCCAGTCTACGGAATAGATAAGTCCAGCTCGCTCAGCGTTGTTCCAAAGCGGAAACGACTGCGGCTGAACGGGTGGTAAATCTTGACTCTCTTCTAGCGAATGAAACCCGACGTGTAGATAGCAGTGGCTAATTGTTTCCTTGTCCACCATTGTCCATTCCAATTTCAACATTTCCAAGGCATTCAAAAGAAACTTCAGATTTCTAATGATTCCTGCGTCCCTGGGCTGTACAAGCGAGGTCGTGTTAGGTAGAAGGAAGAAGATTTTGACGTTCTTCAGCGTAGGAGCAGTGTGGCCGGAAAAATTATCTAACAGAAGAGCAATCTTGCGTTTTTCGCTTCTCATTTTGATATCCAGCTTTAGTAGCCATGCCTCAAATAGAATGCTTGTCATCCAGCTGGCAGTATTATTCTAATTTGACTAAGGAAGTCCTCCCAGCCTCCATGTGGGCCACATTGCTCTACTCGGTGGTTCAAATCACGGACAGGCAGATAACGCAGTGAGAGACGCACTGAAAGGTTTGCATTAAGACGTGGACGAGCGGGAAGAGAATCCTTGCTATGGCCATACGCTGAGTCCCTGACCCTCAGTGCCGACTTCATTCCTGTCACCTTCGACTCCGCCGCCGACAGCGTTTTCCTGGCGTCTTATCCGAAACCGTCTCCGCATCGTTTCCCACGTTGAGAACTACAAATCTGATTTTTTATAGGTATCATTTACTCTTACACAGAAAACCATTTCAACAGAAACCTTTTTCACTTCTTCGAGCTCTTCCATTTTTCCATCTCTGATTGTGAAGTTCCCTTTTTGACGGCCGCCTAGAACGACCGTTTTCTCTCTAAACCATGTAGTTTGCACGATGAAGGGTGTGGACCTTGGTTTTCACAACGGAATTCGTTTCTAAGTAAAGAGACGAGTCTATGCGCGAGCGGTTACGAAAACGTGTCCTGTTCTTACTATTCGGCATGACTGTCTTGCTCCGAGTCGTATCTGCGCAGATGAGGCGTTGCGATCACAAGGAAATCGTAAGTTAAACCGCGAAGAACCTGAAAACGGGACCCGACTTTTCGAATCGCGGAATCTTTTGCACGGTTTTCCGCCCACGTCCTCCGGAGCTGCAAGAAAGTCGCGATGCTTTATCTTGCCAGTTTAAAATCGTAGGTTAACAGTTTTTCTTAAAACGAGGCGCTTTATCAATCATGATTGCGGCAGCACAGACGAACTAGTTCGGTTTGAATTTGAAATAATCCGGGGAACTAGTTCCTGGCTGACCAATGAGGACTGTTGGGCGTGCAAATGAGATCAACCACAAATTAGCGGGAAGAGAATCCTTGCTATGGACGCTGAGTCCTTGACCCTCAGTGTCGACTTCGTTCCTTTACCTTTGACTCCGGTGCCGACAGCGTTGCCGAGTCCCTGACCCTCAGTGCCGACTTCATTTCTGTCACCTTCGACTCCGCCGCCGACAGCGTTTTCCTGGCGTCTTATCCGAAACGGTCTCCGCATCGTTTCCCACGTTGAGAACTACAAAGTATAAGTCTGATTTTTTATATGTATCATTTACTCTCCTTCACTCCTCGATATCTGACTTCCAACTTTCCAGTAGGACAGTCCTACATTGATTTGCTGATAAAGAATATCATTTTTAAGAAAACTGTTTAATACCAGTTGTGCTACTTGTGTCCGGAACCTAGCAACCATCCAGAAGACACACATAAGAGCTGTAATCTCCAAATTGCTTCCAAAACGTCCATTGATATACGGAACGTTTGCGTTTTCTTCCGTCAGCGTGATAAACGGCTGAGGTTTGCCGTCTTTCTTTCGCGTTGCCCTAACAACTTTCACGGTTGCAGTTGGAGCATCTGCTGCTGGCGCTTTCCCTCTTCCCGCATACGGCACGTAGATGCGCCTTACGGGCGTCGTGAAAATGTCTGCAAGGTCTGCCCTTCCGTGGACGAACAATTGAAGTTGACACTAATAATAGTAAGGATGAAACACCTTTAGGCGAAGGTCGCCGCTAAATTCTAAGCAGAACGTCGTCTTGCGAGCTTTTTCTTGCAGAGATGTTCTCTCGGCCTCCAAAAAGCATTTCCCCCACGATAAATGTATGTCTGGCCGACTATTTCTCTCTTTTTTCTATCTATCATAGGGAAATTATCTCTTACCCGACGGCCTTCTTTCTTTGGCTTATGTTCCACTTCCAGAGCGTTCGATACTTCCGCTGTGGTCTCCACTTTCGACGACGTCACCACCTTCGAAGTTCCACCACCTGACCAGAAAGTTCATTATCAAGAAAACGACATACAACAAGCAGTACATAACCAATTCTAGGAGGACTTACACCAACTCTTCCTCTTCTTCAACGTCATGTGAGCTTCGGATCTGCGATACTTAGGCCGCAATAACGCTGACTTTGACGCTAGTGTTGAACTACGTTCAATCACCAGCGTCGCGACGCTACGCCAACGGAGCGTCAACGTCAACGTCAGCGCTTAGTAAGAGCGATCGGACGCTGGACACTACGACGCTACGTTGGCGTAGCGTCGTTATTGTGAACGAGGCTTAAAAGGCAGACATTACGCTGCCACAAGAAGCCCCCGCCGACCCATCGATCGTCCAAATTATCGACGCGAATGAATCGGCGCCGAAAGACGTCGATCTACTCGATGTGGCCGAACTGGAGGACTGCGAGACAAATTATGAATTTGTTCGCCTATTGATTTCGGAGCAACCAACAACGTCGCGAGATGCGACAACGTTGGACCATCGAATGGAGGCATTTTTGAAAGAACAAGAAAAACAATTGAAGCAATGGGAAGAACTATACTGGGCAGAGAAAAAGAAGAACGAAGGGAGCTCAAAGACAAACGTGGCGACGACGACAAACGGCGACGTCGAGCGCAGTGGCACGATCGACAGAAATATCGGTCGTGCCACAAACGACGGTGAAGACAGAGATGCCTCCACCGTCTTCGAATGCGCAATTAATGACGACCCTATCGACGGGCACGACAACGACGCCTTCGGGGTCAATTCTACCAGTCGTATCAACGACCCTGAGCGTTTCCTCGAAAGCGGAGGCGCAGGTGCAGGTCCAGAGCGGAGCGGCACGGTACACAGCGGCGAAACGCGGCGTCGATCGGTATGGCGTACTTGAGCCGTACCAACAAATGCCAGACGCCCTTCGTTGGCAAGCTAACGTAATGCTCCTAACATTACTGTGGACACGAAACAACGCATTGACGAATTGTTCCGGGCATGGAGTTTCTCAAGATTTGCCGGGAACATTGTATCGCCCAAGCGGCGTACTTTGAAGAACGTTTTTCTGAATCAAATATACATACATCTGTACAGACGACACACAGACAGACATAATTAAGTATACAATCAAATAAATAAAAATAGGAAAGAAGTTTTACTGCAGCATTGGCTCGTCGCCGCCGCTGCTTGACTTGCCGCCACGACGGCTGGACGTGCCGCCACGACGGCTGCTGCCGCTGGAATTGCCGCCGCTGCCGCTGGAATTGTCGCCGCCGCTGGTGTCGTCGTCGAGGGCGTCGTCTATCCATGGGTATCTCTTAGGCGCCGGCGCCGCCGCCTCTCGATCCTCAATCGATCGTTTCCTTTGCTGCATCTCCCACACGTGTTCGCGATGGGTACTCATGAAATTAGTGATATACTCCAATCAGGTATCCGGAAATGAGGGCACTCGATCTGTGCACTCTGCTCATCTAGGGCAAATGTCATCGATGCCTGTCTGTGTTGTGTTGCTATAAGTCGAATTGGTTTTAATTTGATTAGGGGAGGGGTCCCCAATTATGGACAGTCCCGTAAGATCCCCTGTTTGATTGACATTGAATTTGACAACTTATTACATTCTTAGTATAATTTAGACATTTCTGGCATGGATAATAATAGATTTGACTAAAGGTAGCTTTAAAAGAAGTAGATCGTAATAGAACGCGGTTTTCTACCCAAAGTTTTTACAGAAATTGTTACCGCGTCTTTCCTTTAGCTCTAAGATGAGTTATAGGGGAGCTCGAGGGTGGGATACTTATATCGTAGAAATAGCGCGAGATGGAATCGGGTTAATATTTATGACCCTACGTCATCCAAAGCGTGCGCTACCGTACGGACTTACACGTTTGTTGCGAAACTTTGCCATGGAGCTTCTAATGAATTGCGCGCACCGATTCCGAGTCGCGCACAAGTGAAGAGATCGTCGAACCATAGATCAAACGTGCTATCAGAAATTACAGTGCACTCGAAATCGGTGCGTGCGATGCGTCGGACGATGCATGGCGAATATACACTTAAATTCAGTTTTTGTTCACTACTCTAGTGAAGTCTATACTGTAGCGCACGCTTTGGATGACGTAGGGATCATCAACCCCGAATCCATCTCGCGACATATCCAGTAGTCGAGCAGTTTTCAAAAGATCTAGTTCTTTTTGCCGTGGTGTGGTATAGCATCTATTACAATTTTTAGGTGAGCTAATTTAGTAGCCTTAGATATGCATTAGTGTACCTAAGACTTTCAAGCGATTCTTGTAGGTTGGACGTGTCAAGGGATAAGTAGGACTGGGGCACTGTTGCAAGGAAGGTACAAGTGAAAGGGCGTGCGGTATTCACGATGTAGTCGACAGTTCTTCCGATATTAATTTCACCAGGTACGGCAGCCGCTCTAGGACAATAATGAATGGGATGTGTGGTGTTCGACGGTTAGAGTGCATGTTGCCCGGATAACCGGAGCACGTAGATATATAATCCCCTGCACCTGGGTACCAAAATACACTTCACTTGCACGCAGCCTACGCACTACATGGTGTCAGGAGTGTCCGGAGAGGGATGGCAGATTTCGGTCTAAAACAGCCTCCGCAGTTCGACTTCAAGAAGAAGGCCTCTTGGTCAGCCTGGATCAAGCGATTCGATCGCTATCGCCTAGCGTCGGGACTCAGCGAGAAAGAAGGCGACAAGCAAGTTTCCGCGCTCATCTACGCGATGGGACCCGACGCCGACGAGATCCTGTCTCAGTTTCAGCTCAGCGACGACGACGAGAAAAATTACGCTGCAGTGAAGAAGAGCTTCGACGAATATTTCTCAGCGACGCGCAACGTGCTCTATGAAGTGTGCAAATTTCGCAAACGGCGTCAGGGAGAACGTGAATCGGTCGAAGCGTACGTGACGAGCCTCTATACGCTGTCCGACACATGCGAGTTCGGGGAAAGAAGGGATCGCGAGATTCTCCTCCAACTCATCATCGGCGTGCGCGACGATCGACTGTCACAGAAGCTTCAGTTGGATCCGAAGGTCTCTCTGGAGAAAGCGATCACGATCGCGCGTCAGTACGAAGAGATCACCGAGCAGCAGACGATGGTGCGAAGTCAGCCGACAGCAGCGACGACGCCCACCTCAAGTCTCGAGCCGATCACGCGCGGTTCGAAGCCGAAACCGACGTTTACGCCGCGTCAACCGGTGAATCCGAAGAAGCAGCAACCCGCCGCCGCTAAATCGCAGCAGCAGAAGCCCGCTGGCTGCCAGCGCTGCGGGTACGCAAAAGAACACCCGCGTGCAGAGTGCCGCGCAACCGACGCCAAATGTACGAAATGTGGCAAAATCGGTCACTACGCACGAGTATGCCGAAGCGCAGCGGTTAGCGAACTGTCATCGAAGCCAGTTCAAGCCTTTCTCGGAGCGCTCGATACGGAGACAACGCCGCCGTGGGAGGTCGAAGTCCGTGTCAATGACACGCCCCTGTCACTCAAGATTGACACCGGAGCGGACGTCACGGCAATTCCAGAATCTCTCCACGAGCATCTCGGCTCGCCAGCATTAACGTCGACGCCCCTTCAAATCTTCGCCGCCGGCGGAAAGCGATTAACCGAGGTGGGAGCGTTCACAGCGAAAATGAGCGTCCGGGAGCACGAAGCCATCCAGAGTATTTACGTCGTACGACCACTACGACACGCCCTTCTCGGACGACCTGCCATCGAAGCCCTTCAGATTCTGAAGAGACCCGCCCTCCTGGAAAGGGAGGAGAAGGAGGCGATTATACACGAGATTCGCATTCGCGAACAGTTCCCTGCGCTTTTCCGAGGACTTGGAACAATGCCAGGAGAATACGTCATCCGATTACGTGACGGCGCCAAACCCTTCGCGTTGACGACGCCGCGCCGCGTTGCCCTTCCGCTCATAGATAGTGTTAAGGCGGAGCTCGAGAGAATGCAGTCGATCGGAGTCATATCGCCCGTCGACGAGCCAACCGAGTGGTGCGCTGGCATGGTAGTCGTACCCAAGTCGATTTCCAAGGTCAGAATCTGCGTCGACCTAGGGAAATTGAATGAATGTGTTAAACGAGAGCGTTTAATGCTTCCTGCGGTCGACCACACCCTTGGACAACTCCGAGGAGCCGTCGTATTTAGCAAGTTAGATGCGAACAGCGGGTTTTGGCAGATCCTCCTCGCCAAAGAATCGTCCCTGCTGACGACTTTCATTACTCCTTTCGGGAGATTCTGTTACAATAGATTGCCTTTCGGAATTACATCAGCGCCGGAGTATTTTCAAAAACAAATGCAACAAATACTCGCCGGGCTGATAGGAGTCATCTGTCTGATGGACGACTGCCTCGTCTACGGACTAAGTCAAGCCGAACACGACGATCGTTTGGTTCGCGTGTGCCAACGATTGGTCGAAGCAGGCGTTACTCTCAATCCGGAGAAATGTGTTTTCTCTGTCGACTCTGTTACGTTTCTGGGCCACGTCATCGATGCGAGCGGAATACGAAGCGACCCAGCTAAAGTCAAGGCCATCGTCGAAATGCCAGCTCCTGAGAACGTTTCAGACGTTCGCCGATTCTTAGGAATGGTGAACCATCTCAGGAAGTTTATTCCTAACCTCGCGCAGCTTACGGAGCCGTTGCGAAGCTTACTGTCAAAGCGAAGCCACTGGGCTTGGAGCGATGCCCAAGTCACAGCCTTCAAGAGAATCAAAGACGTGTTAGTTTCAGAATCCGTCTTAGCTCATTACGATCCACAAGCAGAAACTGTGGTGTCCGCCGATGCGTCCTCGTTTGGAATAGGAGCGGTTATTTTGCAACGCCAGACGTCCGGCGACCTCAAACCGATTGCCTATGCCTCTCATTCAATGGACGCGACACAGCAGCGCTACGCGCAAATTGAGAAAGAAGCGTTCGCCTTAACGTGGGCGTGCAAGCGCTTCCATGATTATCTCTACGGCTTGCCGACATTCGAAATTCACACCGATCACAAGCCACTGGTGCCGTTGTTGAGCCCAGATAAGCGCCTCGACGAGCTGCCACTGCGAGTGCAACGCTTTCGCATCGCGTTAGCTCGCTATCATTTCACGATTTGTCACATCCCAGGATCAAGGATGTACCTACCCGACACATTGTCCAGGGCTCCACTTTCAAATTCGGATTGCGCCGCCGCGGAATTAACCGTAGAAGCTGATGCGTATCTCGACGTCTTCCTCGCTGATCTCCCAGCTACGCCGGGGAAACTCGAAGAAATTAAGAACGCGCAGACAGCCGATCCGGATTGCCGCCTCATCGCCACTTTTGCGAGGGAGGGATGGCCAGCGCAGAATACCCTTCAAGGAGAAGCTAAAAAGTATTATTCCTTCGCCGGAGAAATAACGGTTCAGAACGGACTGTTGCTGAGGGGATCACGAATCATCGTTCCTGCAACCTTACGTCACGAAATCTTGGAAAAGATCCACACAGGCCACTTGGGCATTGTCAAATGTCGGGCAAGAGCTCAAGAGTCGGTATGGTGGCCTGGGTTGGCAGAAGAGATCAAATCCCTCGTCGAAAACTGCGACGTTTGCAAGTTAGAAAGGCCAAATCCGGTTGAGCCTATGATCGCAACGGAAAGCCCTGCATACCCTTGGCACACGGTCGGGACAGACTTGTTCGAATATTCCGGAAGCCAGTACCTGCTCGTTGTCGATTACCTCTCAAGGTATCCCGAGATCGCGAAGCTCGAGGCGACTACGTCAAGCTCAGTCATCGAGCACCTCAAGTCAATTTTCGGAAGAAACGGAATCCCGAAAGTGTTGAGGTCCGACAACGGTCCCCAGTTCGCTTCCGGAGCCTTTAAGGAGTTTGCGGAGAAGTACGACTTCAGCCACGTAACTAGTAGTCCGCGTTACCCGCAAAGCAATGGAGCCGCCGAACGGATGGTCAAGACTGTTAAAGAGCTCCTCAAGAAATCAGACGACCCTTACCTTGCGCTGTTGGCGTACAGGACGTCGCCTCTAGCTAACGGTTACTCACCAGCGCAAATCCTCATGGGACGCCGCCTGAGGACGACGGTGCCAACAGCAGAAGAGAATCTTATTCCTCAATCGATCGCCACAGAGAAACTCCGTGAGAAGGACGACGACGTCCACGCGAAACAGAAGGCCGGCTTCGATCGCCGTCACCGAGTAAAAGAGATGCCGACTTTGGAAACGGGTCAAAATGTGTTCATTCCTGATTGCCAAGAGTACGGTCAAGTGGTGTCGCAAGCACATACGCCACGAAGCTACTTCGTTGCTACGCCCGGAGGTACGATTCGTAGAAATCGCAGAAAGCTGATACCAGTTACGAATCGCGCCGATGTCGATCCATATTATCTTGACATTGATTCCAACGAAGAAGACGAAGAAGCCGATCCTGAAGAAGTTGAAGAAGATACACCTCCAGTCCAGCAAGAGCAGCCGGAGGAGCCGAATCAAGCTCAAGTTCAAGATCCACCTGTGCAACCTGCAGTACCGCGGGTAATCACAAGGAGTGGCCGAGTCTCCAAACCGCCGGACCGGTACGACTGTTGAACGCGCGACTCGCAATCCTCTCGAAAGGGGGATGTGGTGTTCGACGGTTAGAGTGCATGTTGCCCGGATAACCGGAGCACGTAGATATATAATCCCCTGCACCTGGGTACCAAAATACACTTCACTTGCACGCAGCCTACGCACTACAGGATGGAGTGGAAGAGGTATTGCGTTGATTCACGACTGGATGTCAATAAGTGATGTAGCCATGTGTATTGCAGTGGACGTCGTGGCAGATATCGGCCTTTGAATAGTGTGAATTGCATGAAAATCGTCGATCACTAGAATTCCAAGCCTGAAGATGCCAAAGTTATTTTTGTAAACAAGCAGTGAGTAAAATTACCTTTATTTCTAATTTGCAGAATCTATGTATTCTTCTTCTAGTTTTGGATTATCTTTTCCCAGGTTTTTTCTGAAGTCTTTTATTGTCTCTGGGTGTCCGCTAATGCCGATCGTTCGACAGCATTCAAGGGCAGCTTCTGAACACCCGGACATAGACAGGTGAAACCCTAGTTCGTTCAAAAAACCCGTATTTTTCTGCAGTACATAATCAAATATTTAGGTCATTTTTAGAAAGTGCTCTGACCTGATTGCTCATATATGCAAGCTGATGAAGAACGCTAACGACTCGCAATTTTCTCAGGTCTTCTTTCTTGCCGCTTCCTCGATATTTGTTTGTTATTGCTTGCTCTAGCTGCTCAAACAATAATGGAGCATGTTCGTCGCAGAAATTTTTCATCAACACCGGATCGTATAGCTTGTCTCCGCGAGAAGACAGATGGCTGTAAAGAGCCGTCTGAAAATTTTGAAACAGATGAGGAAACGACTCCCCGGCTATATAGCTTAGTAAGTAATCTTCAAATTTCTGTAGTTTTTGTGGCTTACTTTTAGACTTTGCTTTAGCTATTTTATTTTTCAGTAGCTTGTTCTCCTCTTTATTTAATTTTTGTAGCTCCTTGATTTCAGCACGAGCCGCGGCCAGCTCCGCCTTCGTCCTATCCAGTTCGTTCTGAATACGATTCACGTCAAACAAGTATGAAATAGTAGCAGTCAATCACCTCGCCAGCGTCATTCCGTATCTGGGGAGCCGCAACCCCCACAGCCGCGGCACGTTTTGGCGGAGGTGTATATCGCGGGTGCTCCTCTACTTCTGTTATAGAATCTACAATTTCTCCGTGATGCCTGCACAAGTGCGCGGAGACGCAGCCACTGAGGTCATCGAGAACTTCGAAAAGGCGCTCAGGGCAAGGACGAAGTTTCGAACTGCAGCTCGACGAGGAGAACGAAGCAGCCGCGCATTTCATCGACCGGGCGAGAGCCTCCTTGCTGTGCCGAAAGCAAAGAGTAACATCGTTTTTGTACCCTCGCAGACGAGCGTCTCTTTCCGCGTAGACCGCAGTTAGCCCAGCGCATATTCAGACTCGGTGCTGCTACTCGCTTGTATCGCGTGAGGAGAAACACCTTCGGAAGAGCAAACACAAGGAGAAGCGGTTTTCATCGGAAAGCAGAGAAGAGCGACGACCGAACAAAAAAATCCGCGAAATGATCGTACGGGGTGATCGAATGGACTCAGCTGACGCGCGAAATCAACTGTGCCAAAAAGGTAGCATTCTGCGATATTCACGTAAGCATTCACCTACTCGGAACTAAAAAACAGCAACAAAGTTGCTTGCGGTTAGCGGTTCGGCAGGTTCTCTGCCCGTTATCTCAAAACACGCCATCGCCGATCTCGAAGACATTTCTCTCATAGAAAAGCTAAATGTTTGATCTTTCGATTGAGGCCTGCGGTATCCTTACCGTCGGCCTATAGGTCTTATGAGGCCTTACCGTGGGCAGAAACTCTCGGAGGACGGACTTCCTGTCTCGTGATTGGAGGTAATCATGGATTCGTCGCGCATGCTCTGTCGTTTTTGGGTCCTTCTGGTGCGTATACGGTTCAGGAGTCGTTTCGGTGCAATGGCTCGTTCAAGTGTAAGTCGAAGGACGGGCTATTGTAGTGTCTGACTTCATTGTTGAGCGTGACGGTACATTTCTGGAGAACAAAAAGCTTCATCTGTCAGCGAGAGAATATCTAAATAATATAGATGATAGTACTTGATCTTGTAGAGCAAAGATATTTTCGAGCTAAACTTCGTACAAATCCTTCAAGTGCGTTCCGTTTGTAAGTTTTAAACCAAACCCGTCTTTGGACTACCCAAATCGTTCTTCTTAGCCGGATAACAGCAGCTCTTTTAGGAGCAGACACTTTCTTTGTGTCACTTTGGCTCCGCTTTAACAACATGCAGGGTTCTCGCTACGTGGGTCGGCGAGGGTCGGGCGAGCCCACGGTTGCCTCTTTCCGCCCCCGGCGGCCTCACCCGACCCTCGCTATGTGGATGAATGCCGAAGACGCTTTTGTTGTTGCAGTAGTCGTTGGCGGTTTCCATCTTTTGTACTATCCGGGTAACCTCGTTGCTTTCCCGGCTGTAACTTTGCATGACATGTCGATTCGTCGCTTCCTTAAGCCTGCTGATGCTTTTCCGTCACCGAAACGAGCGAGACCACATAACGATTCCTCCAGCGAGTCAGACGTCGAAGTCTCTGCTGTTCAGTTTGAAGAAGAAGTCGCACAGTCCAGCGGTGCACAGTCCAGCGATGAAAGCGAGGTCGAGCTGCTTTCGACAGCTGACTCTCTGGGCAAGACTTTGTCTTCAAAGCAGTCGTTTCGTTCGAGAAAATCGTCTTTGTCGACGTCATCAAAGCAATCGTGTGATTTCGTTCGGAGTGGCGTGTTGGTCGAATGGAATAGCTTCGATACGACAGCCAAAGCAAAGGCATGCTTTGCGTTTTGTGTCAAAAGCATGACACGACCGCCGATCGCTCATCGTGGAAAAGTGCTCCATGCACTAGATTACGGCTCGAGAGCGTCAAGCGGCATGAAAAATCATAGATCCATCGAGAGTGCGTCAAGATGGAAATGCAGAGCCAACAGTCAAACGTGACAACAATAGTCAACCCTCAGATCGCTTCTTGTGGCATCGAGGATGCATTTGTCTGTGTTTGCTTTCTTTGCAAGAAGAAAATAGCGCATACCACAAATTTTGAGCCCCTCATGAACTTTGCGGAGTACCTAGGTGTCCAAATCAAAGAAAAGATTGGCATTGCAAGGAATGCTTTATACGCTAGGGAACAGTCAATTCACGAAATGATCATCGTCCTTGCTGACGTTATTGAAAACAACATTCTTTCACAATTGAGAAAAAGCAATTTCTACTCCATAATGTTGGATGAGACGACAGACTGTACTGTCACAGAACATTTTTTTGTTCACGCTCGTTTCATTGATAAAGAAGGCAAACTCTGCTCCAGAATCTTAAGATAATTGACCTTCGACCTGAAATTGAAAGCTTGGATTCAGCGGTTGAAGCAACAAGGATTAGTGCTGGAGCGGAAAAAGTAACAAAAACAGTTCTCGACTTGCTCGATGTTCACTCTCTGGAGGGAAGTAAAATTGTCGGAATTGGAACGGACGGGGCATCGGTAATGATAGGCAGCCGCACAGGAGTCGTCAAACGTATGCAAAACGTTTATAGCAGCGACAGCACCCCCCTCCCCCCTCCCCCCCGCTCACAACCGCCGCCGCCTTCTTGCCCTTCCTTCCCGCTAGCATAATTTTCTTGCCGCCGCCGTAGCAATAGCCGCTGCTATTGGGTTCAAGTCTTTCAATTGTTTGGTGGCCGGGTTACGGACTGTAAAATATGCCTAAATTTGCGTGTATTAGTTTGCTTCACATAACGCCTCAAAGAAGAGAATGGTTACCTCTCTATTAGTATTGTCTTTGCCATCATCGACATGTTTCCGTACTATTTCCATAAGCTCTGCCAAATTGCACTAAATGTGTAGAACGTGACAGTGTAGGAAGAGCGACGTACCTTCTGCATCCTCTGTCAAATCTTTCATATCCGCAGAGCCACCAGCGTTTTTGTTGTGTAACTTGTCCGTTTCGTCTTTCGTTTCGTCGGCCGAAGCTATACGAACAATCATCAGTAAGATAAGAGTAAAAGATTTAATATGAGTGTGTAACCCTCGCTCTCGTCCAGAGACTCCTCCCATTCATTGTCATCTGAGATCGCAGAACCAGTAAGGGTCAAATTTTTATTATTAGTATATAAAAAGTTACCTTCGTGGCTCTCATCTTCCGTTTCATTGCGTTCACGACTGTCTTTCAGCAAAGAGTCCCTTCTAAAAAATGAGAACAGTAACGTCACTTTTCAAAGCTTTATTGAACGGAAAATAAATGATTTTACCGTAGTATCATTGAATTTTGCTTCGAGAGCGGCCATATCTTCCACTTCGCTACGCCTCATTCTTTCATCAGACAATTCCTTCTACAAAATGAGAACAATGACGTTGAGAGAAAGTCGTTCGAGCGTTTTCGCGTCGGCGATCAGTTATTTGGGGCGAAAAGTTGTTTTTTTCGTCATTTGTGTGCGTCGCACGTTGAGAGAAAGTCGTTGGGAGTGTTTTCGCGTCGGCGATCAGTTTTTTCTAGCGAAAACGTGATTTTCTTCTTGTTTTGGTGCGTTGAAAGTGGTTTTGGTTTGCGCAAATGGAATTCAAATAACCAGAATATTTTTTCCAGTTTTAGACAGCGTCGAGGATTTTCAGCGCGATCTCGACTATTATTCGATGAATGTAACCGTGGACGACAACTTCTTTTATTTTCTGTCGCAAATTGCCCGTTACAAGTGTCGTTTGGCATCCGCTCGTCATCGAAACTTCGTTCACTTCGGTTAAAGGGGAACTAACATAGCAAATTGACCCTCCTTTTTTACACCGTAGATCTGTAGTTTGGTGTATTGTCTTTCCGTTCGTGGCAATCTTAAGTCCTGGAATCTAGAATTCGCTGAGAATTCGCACTGCTAAATTCTCACGTGACCGGCTTCATACGGGCAACGGATACGTCACAAGAGGCCTATTGTGTTCGCCCGTAGTCATTCGACATAGACACACCCTCTTTTTTCTTCTATTCTCGGCGTCGATGGTGTACAAATGCACTGCCGCTGGCTGCAGCAACATCATCCGCAACGGTGTTTCGCTCTTTTGCTTTCCGAAAGATGAGGAGCTCTGCAAAAAGTGGATTTATCAAGTTCGGCGTACGCGGGCTTCTTCTCAAAGCTAAACTTCATCAAAGTGGTTGCTGCAAAGCCTCGAATGAGTCGTTCGCCCAGCCCAAGCAGCCCGCGTACGCCGAACTTGATAAATCCACTTTTTGCCGAGCTCCTCATCTTTCGGAAATAAAAGAGCGAAACACTGTTGCTGTTGGTGTTGCTGCAGCCAGCGGCAGTGCATTTGTACACCATCGACGCCGAGAATAGAAGAAAAAAAGAGGGTGTCTATGCTGAATGACTACGGGCGAACACTGTAGGCCTCTAGTGACGTAACCGTCGCCCGTATAAAACCCGTCGCGTGACAATTTCGCAGGGCAATTTCTCAGCGAGTTCTCTATTACAGGCTCTAGGATTACCACGAACGGAAAGACAATAGACCAAACTGCAGATCTACGGCGTAAAAAAGGGGATCAATTTTCCATGTTAGTTCCCCTTTAAATTGATTTTCCAACGTTCCAGCTTTCAGAAGATCCAGTCACTATCGAGATGAACAAACCGGACGACGTTGAATAGTTCAAAAAAGAATTCTGACGACTTTGTGCTGCAGCTGGGAACGTTGTCGTTCCTTCAGAAGGCGATCGCCTGTGGCTCTCTGTGGGCAACCCACGGCCATTGCCTTTATCAAATTTTTACATTGTTTTGTGCCAGTTCCAGGTACCTTTCATTTAGGGTTACTAATTACGGATGCAAACTGCGTCTGCGCTTCTTTCCAGATTTTACGCAACATCGATCTGTGAAAGATTGCGAAGCGACAGACGCAGGCGCGCCAAACAATGTTTTTGACGTGTCAATGACTATTTCGGCGCAGATTTTGTTTGTTTTTAAACTGCATTTCCCCGAGAATTTGCCGAAAGACGTCACAGCAGATATGTACGTGAATTTAACGCCATTAGACACGCGTCCTGACACAAGGTACAACTTTTGAGGCAACCTTAAAGACAAGTTGATGAAAAGTGGGCGTTCCCGCCAAAGCTGTTTCGTCGTTAGATTGATAGATACTTGAGGTTTTTTTGTAGAACTTCAATCATCCGTCAGGAAGAGAGATAGCGCGGCTTCGCCTGGTTTCAGATATTTTATGGTCTCTTTAGAGAAGTAAAACGTTGACTTTTATTTTTGGCACAAGTTTATTTGTTTTTGAAAGGTGGAGGAACTCCGAAAAATCTGTCACCGAGATAGACGACGCCACAGGGGCTGAGTATTCCACGCCGACTTTCTCCATAAAAAGGCAGAGCATTAAAAAAAGTCGGTCCAAGCTGTTAAGCTCAAATAAGTCTGAAGCGACGTGTTGCCATGGCCGGTCCGGTAACGGTGTAGACCTCAGTGGTTCTTTCCTTTGTTGATGGTGGTGTTCAGCACAGGTTGCGCACCTCATCACCATCTCTTTCAATGCTTTTCGCATTCCCGGCCACCACATGTGTTCTCTTGCTCGAGCTTTAGTCTTTGCTATTCCCAGATGTCCTTCATGGGCCTTTTCGATCATTTCCTTTCTAAGCCCTCGTGGTATAAAAAATCTGTCTCCTTGTAATACGACTCCTTGGACCATACTGAATAGATGTTGTTGGTCAAAGTACTGACGTG
This sequence comes from Oscarella lobularis, assembly GCF_947507565.1. Classification (NCBI taxonomy): domain Eukaryota; kingdom Metazoa; phylum Porifera; class Homoscleromorpha; order Homosclerophorida; family Oscarellidae; genus Oscarella; species Oscarella lobularis. Next base: position 1,344,639 of record NC_089181.1, on the reverse strand, counting down.
CAAATTCTCGCGCCTGCTTTCGCGACCTGGGCCATCCTGTCCTAAGGTATTCAACGATTGTCGCTAGCTCTTCATCACGTTGTGTTTCTCAATGGCCAACTCTTAAAACAGTCCGTCCGAAGCAGGGATAGGATCCTGCTAGTGTGACGACATGCAAATGTCTTTCAACGTCGTCTGCAATGACGTCGTTTTCTCCGCACAAGGGAGCTCGAGATAAAGTATCAGCCACGGTTAGTTCTTTCCCGGGACATACTCTGCATTGTAGTAGAATGGGAACAATTGTCGGTCACTCGTTTTCTCTCGCCGTAAAGTATGCGAGAGATCTACTCTTTTCTCATTAATGGGCAAAGAAATCGTGCAGAATACTCACCATTTCATCTTTCAAAGAATTTTTAGTGGACAGGCTCGCCCTTCTTACGTATCGCTCAAGTTCGTCCTTAGTAAATTTGGCTAGCTCCTTCTTCAGGATGATTTACTGCAATGGCCTTTACGCTCACGTCGTCACGTGCACGTTTGGCATTTGTTCCACCCAGCGCCCAAGGCGATAGACAGGTGCACACTCTTCTTTGGGGGTCCATACAACGACAAACTGAAAAAAAGATCTGTCTCCTCCTCTGGTCAAAGAAGGCCGGAGATTTGGTCAAGCGGTTTCTGGCCGAAGCCGAAAACGAGACCGCCGAAGAGGCCGAAGACGAGGCCGAATACGAGACCGACAACGAGGCCGCCGACGAGACCACCGAAGAGGCCGAAAACAAGGCTGAAGACGAGGCCGCCGCCAACGAGACCGCCAATGAGACCGCCGAAGACGAGGCTGAAGACGAGGCCGCCGCCAACTAGGACGAGGCCGCCGCCGCCAACGAGGACGAGGCCGCCGCCGACAAGGCGAAAACGGCGCGGAAAGGGAGGCTTTTCCTCTGGGATATAACATACATTGGCAAAAAGACGCCGCTAGGCAAAACGAAGCGAAAGCAGACGTGGGGCCGGAGGGGGAAGAATTTGAAGCAGTAGACAGAGGACAGACCCTATGATAGCAGCGCGCGTGTTTGTGATAGGTGGCTTTTTTTCCGTAACGTGTTCACTCCGCCGACGCTACCCAATCAATCGCGCGTCATTCCGGGTTTTCTAGGCACGCCGGCCGGAATGACGACGACGTCGGCGCCGTCCAGCTGCGACGCAAAGCAACCCAATGACGCAAAGCAACCCTTTCTATCCGGGATCAGAGGAGAAGAGCGAGCGATGCTTTGCCTGCGGAAGTATCCTTCTTCTCGCGTGCGCGCCATCAGAAGCCGTATCAGTCAGAGCGCCAAACGTGTGCGCGTACGCAGCGACGGAAGAACTCAAGCGATTCGCTCGTTTTCTGGCATGATCGCAAACGGAGTGGCGTGGACGACGCCGCCCGCATTGCTTGCATCTGAGAAGGATTGCGCGAGTTCCATTTCATTAGCTCTGGTGCCTCCTTTTACTACGGGGAATATTTGCCTGAAGTCTCCTGACATGACCATGAGTAGACCTCCAAAGATATTGTCGCTTTTTTGTAGATCTTGTAGTGTGCGATTGACGGCTTAAAAGGCGAGTTTTTTGTCATTGTAGCTTCGTCCCAAAATATTGCCGAACATCGCTTCATGAGTGTGGCCCGCGCTGTATTGTTTTTGATGTGGCAAGTAGGCTCTTAGCTCTGCATATTGTGCATAAGTCGAGTGGAATTTTGAATGTTGAGTGAGCCGTTTTGCCGTGGAGTAGTAGTTGCGCAGCGATTCCGCTACTGGCAACGGCGAGAACAATTTTTGAACGCGAGCGGAATCGAGCGAGAAGGAAGTTCAGAAGAAATGTCGCCTGGAGCGTCGATAAATATTGTTGTGTTGTTAGGTTCTTCCAATAGTTCGTCGATTCCTTGAGTTATGTTTCTTCGTTGAGCCGTTACTTCTGGTTCATTTTCGGCGACATAGTGTCCCAGTGCTTGACAGTCGTAAGTGGTTTATCGAGCAACTCGGGAGCAAGCGTGAAATCCTGTGAGCGAGTTGGTTGCGGCAAGCCGTAGGCTGACAGAGACATTCGTTAAACATTGCATCGGAATAGTCCAGTAGTGGGTTTCGCAGGGCTAAGCGGTGTTTATGACGTATGTCTTCTGTCAGGTCAGTTTTGAATTGATTCCATAGTTGTAAGGGATCGGACACGTCGCAGAAGTTGAGGAGAACCGCAAAGAGGTGTCGGAGAGATTGAGGCGAGGCGGAGAGTGTGGCTTCTCGCATTGTTGCCGTCCACTCTGGAGGAGTTCGAGACGAAGGCACGCTTCGTGGTACGTAGAAGAATGATGGTCATTGACAGTGAGAAGATCGTCAAACGAAGTCGGTGCGCGTTTGTGAAACAGGAGCATGCGGAGGAAGAAGCACTCGCTTTCTTTGGGATGAATAGTGTATGCTCTTCCGATGTTGGGTGCCTTCCTGAAAGATGTCGTGCGATTGTTATAAATGACTGGATTCCCTTTTTTTCGAGGTTCCCAGATTTTGCTTTTGTTGGATATGAAGTATTGAGGGACATTGACGTAGAGTAGTCGACAAACAAATCGAAGACGGCGGTTGAAGGGTCTGACAAACGGTAATGGGAGCAAAGCTTGAAAAAGGCCGTGAGCGTCGTTCCTGGCGGTGCTTGTGCGACTGTGCTTGCTTTTCTCGCCGTAAAAAGAACTCTCTGTCCGTTCCGTAAGTGAATTTGTAGCGGCGTAACAGAAGGAAAGCGATCGTGAATATGTAAACGAAATATACGCCAGCAAGCTTCGCTGCAGCTGACATAGCGTGCTGTTTGAAATATTTTTATTTCATCTCCGGTGTACAATTGCAAAGACGGCAAGATCCTCTTCTTTGTTGACGTACTTTATGACGTACTTGATGGATTGAACGCTGCTGCACAGATCGACATTGATATGGCGTTGGTAACGGCGTAAAATATACGGAGAGTACGGAACAATCCAGCGATTGTCGATTACTACGTCCTTCCCTCGTATTTTCTTTGTGACAGATGTTCCGCCATCTTCGAGAGATCTTCTGCGATATCTGGGATATCCGTCAACGCCGGTGTCGGTTTAGATTCTAAATTCTTTTGGATAGATTTTCGTGCAGTATCCATTTTTTATGCATGGGGAAGAGAGTCCGCAGGGACCGTGACACATCAGGGTTCTGCCTACAGTGGTCGGCAGTGGTCGGGGCCGACCACTAGTGCGATTGGCCGACCAGTACTCGCGGGACCCCGACCACCAGTTGTATATATTTTAGTTTATGCCGTAAATTTGCTTACTTTCGTATGATATAGCCATCGTGAGACGCTTTTTGGGCGTTTTAGAGGCCCTCCTAGTGCCTCGCGAATCACAATGACATGTGACAATTACTGTCCCGTACTTCCTACGAAATGTCTATACGCCAGTTCTTCTCGTCGTCTCGCGAAAGCGACACTACTCGCGAATCGGCAGCGAAACGCGTCCGAGAGGAGTCAGAGTCCGACAGTGACAGCGACATATGTGAACTTCTGAGTAAAAGTGAGACGTCTTCACGAACGGCAGAGTCTGCGACAACGAGTCACTCCAGTAATTCGGGAAAGCAGTCCAAAACATTCCACTCGTCATGGCGCCACGGACGACCGTGGCTGAAGTACGTCGCCGACGTTAAAGGCATGTTTTGCTCTCTCTGTCAAAAATACAACAAATTACCCTATAACCGCGACTACTGGAACAAATCGCCTTGCCGAAGAATACGCCTTAGTAGCATTACAAAGCACGAAGAAAGCGCTGCTCACGTTGAATGCGTCAAAAGAGAGGCTTATTCAACTCTGAACCCACCAACGAATATAGCTGCAGCTATGAATCCTCCTGTGCCTCAAGTAGGTATGCAGCAAGCATTCACCTGCCTCTATTTTTTGGCAAAGCAAAGAATTGCACAAACGACATATTACGAGCCTTTTCTGAACCTGGCGGGTTTGTTAGGAGTGAATATAAAAAAAATCAGATTTGCAAAGAATGCTGTTTATACTTCTGATAAAACAATTCAAGATATGATATTTGTTATATCAGACGTCATAGAGAAGGCTATCATTTCAAAAATGAAAAGGGCGGATCACTACGCTCTGATGCTGGACGAAACAACAGATTGTACTGTTACCGAACAGATGGCTATACACGGTAGATTTATTGAGAAAGATTCCGGGAAGCTAAAGTGCCACTTCCTGAAGATAATCGACGTCCTCAAACCAGAAGTTGACAGCGTTTCCGACACTGCCTCGCCGATAGCCGTTAACGTAAGTGTTGGAGCGGAAACACTTACAAAACGAGTGTGCGAGTACGTCAAAGCTGCGGGTCTTGACCCGAAAAATGAGAGGAATTGGCACTGACGGCGCTGCCACAATGACAGGTCGACGTTCCGGTGTTGTCACCCGTCTTAAGGAGCTGGCGACTTCAGCTGTTGGTGTGCACTGCGCGGCTCACCGCCTAAATTTAGCAGCATCCCAAGCGGCTAATGCCGTTCCTTATGTTAAAAAATTCAACAATATTATAAGGCAAATTTACGACTTCTACGACAACAGCGCCGTACGAACGGCAGGCTTGGAAGCTGTAAAAAGCCTCCTTCATGAAACAGGGGCTTTGGCAGCACCATGCACAACAAGGTGGCTTAGTATCGACAAAAGCGTTCGGAAATTGAAATCCATTTCTCTAAGAATCTTGTGTTGAGAACGTGGCTCTATCATCATGCATTTCTCTAAGAATCTTGTGTTGAAAACGCGGCTCTATCATCATTCATTTCTCTAAGAATCTTTTGTTGAGAACGTGTCTCTATAATCATGCATATCCCTATGAATCTTTTGTTGAGAACGTGGCTCTATCATCATGCACATCCCTATAAATCTTGTGTTGAGAACGTGGCTCTATAATCATCAATACCCATGAGAATCTTGTGTTGAGAACGTGGCTCTATCATCATTCATTTCTCTAAGAATCTTCTGTTGTGAACGCGGCTCTATCATCATGAATTTCTCTAACAATTTTGTGTTGAGAACGCTGCTCTATCATTGTTCATTTCTCTAAGAATCTATATGTTGAGAACGTGGCGCTATCATCATGCATACCACTAAGAATCTTATGTTGAAAACGTGGCTCTATCATCATTTCTTTCCCTAAGAATCATGTGTTGAGAACGTCGGTCTATCATCATTTCTTTCCCTAAGAGTCTTGTGTCGAGAACGTGGCTCTATCATCATGCATATCCCTATGAATCTTGTGATGAGAACGTCGCTCTATCATCATGGATTCCCTATGAATCTTGTGTTGAGAACGTGGCTCTCTCATCATGCATTTCTATAACAATTTTGTCTTCAGAAGGCGGCTCTATAATCATTCATTTCTCTAAGAATCTTGTGTTCAGAACGAGTTTCTATCATCATGCATTTCTCTAAGAATGTTGTGTTGAGAACGTGGCTCTATCATCACGCATATTCTTAAAAATCTTGTGTTGAGAACGTGGCTCTATCATCATGCATATCCCTCAGAATCTTGTGTTGAGAACGTGGCTCCACATCATCATGCATTTCTCTAAGTATTTTGTGTTGAGAACGAGGCTGTATCCTCTTGCATACTCCTAAGAATCTTGTGATGAGAACCTCGTTCGATCATCATGCATAACCCTATGAATCTTGTGTTGAGAACGCGGCTCTGTCAACATTCGTTTCTCTAAGAATCCTGTGTTGAGAACGTGGCTTTATCATCATGCATATTTCTAAGAATCTTATGTTGATCTGACGGCATGATGAAGATAGGCTGCAGGGAGCTTTGCAGTAACTGCCACAAGTAGTGGACCTCCAAGTGACGTTTTAGGGCAAAAGACGTCATGAAAAGCCTCGTTCTAAAACAGTGACACAATCAGCTGCAGGCAGCGGCGCACGACGTTTTCGACGCGGATGTATCGCGTCGAGCACCATTCCGGGCGGATCGCGTCGTTGATGCTGCTGCCCTTGGGCGACGATAGGTTCACGATCAGCCTCCACCGTCCCGGTTTGAGAGGCTTGGGGATCACCCCAAACGGGCTTATTCGCACCCAGCGCGCGTGCTCTAACGGCACGGGACCCACCACTCTGCCCATCGCGATCTCTCCCTCCAGGTAGCTGTCCAGGACCGCCGGGTGCTCGCGTGCCTACGGCAAATCGTGGAAGAAAAGGGTGGCGCTATCTCTACTCGATTGGCCTCAAAGTAGCCTATGGACTCGCGCTCTCTCGCGACGATTGAAGCCGCCTTTATTGTTAGAGACGAAAGCGGCATTTGATGCCGCTTTCTTTGTTAGAAACGAGAGCGGCATCTGATGCCGCCTTCCTTGTTAGAGACGAAAGTGGCATCTGATGCTGCCTTCTTTGTCAGAGATGAAAGCGGAATAAGATGTCGACGTCTCTTTTAGAGACGAAAGCAGTAGCTGATTTAGCCTTCTTTGTTAGAAAAGAAAGCGGCATCTGATGTCAACTTCTTTCTTACAGAAGAAAGCGGCATGTAATGCCGATTTCTTTGAAAGAGACGAAAGCGGCATGTTATGTCGCCTTCCTTGTTAGAGACAAAAGTGGCATCTGATGCTGCTTTCTTTCTCAGAGATGAAAGCGGCATGTGATGTCGCCGTCTCTTGTAGAGACGAAAGCGGCATCTGATGTCGCCGTCTTCTTTCTTAGAGCTCTCTAGGGTGTACGGAAAAGAAAAGGGTGCCGCTCTCTTTCTAGAGCCTCATAAAGAGCTCAAATCTAAAACTTGACGCAGCAAATACCACCTGGAGCTTCAGAAGGGGCCCAAATCTAAAAGCATTCGTAGCAAAAAACACCTAAAACCATCGTCTCTTCAATTTCTTCTTTTATGAGGGATACGTTAGAGAAGATACTGGAGAAATTTCTTTCGTTTTCTATTCGGCATTATATTAACGCTGGTTTTCATTTTCTAAGGTTTGACCCTGTACCACATGGTATGATAAACTTTTTGGTCAAAATTTTTTCTTATTTGGCGGAAAGGCCAGTTCTGCGTAATCTGGCTCTTCCACACTGGCAACTGTTTTAACAGACCACAATGATGTTAGTGACAACGTTGTAAAATGAGCCCCATTGGTTCAGGTGCTTGCTGTCACTTTATCATCAAAGCGAAAACGCTGGCAGTAGAAATCGGTCCAAAGATGACGTCTGCTTTCGCTCATATCGTTTCCGAACGCGAAGAAGCCTCCAAGAAGGGCGCATATGCTTTGTGTTTTAAAACGCGGAAAATCCTTGCTAATTTGTTTTGGAGTTTTATCGCCGGTTCTCGTTTTCGCTCTGTGGACTCTCACTACCTTTGCCAAAGTCGATTACTATCGACTAATGATCAGCGACGTCGTTCAGTCAAAGATTGCGGGCCTACTGCGTTCTCTAGAGAACAATGCCAGAGACCCTGTGAATTTAAAATTCCGCTTTCAATATGCAAAGAAAGCGCTAAACCTTTGTCTTTTCTAGGTAATGGCTCATACATTTGCTTATTAAACAGCAGAAAAACGACTCTCAACTATATGGAAAGTTAGTCAACAGCCAGGAACATTAGAGTTCACCGAACAGAATAATAGCGGATACAAAGTGTAACACAAACGCTAACCACCCAAGTTAGAAGGAATATAAGTCGTCAGTGCCTGCTGGGAGTCCAAAAAAAACAGCTAAGGCTGTGAAATAAAGAGAAGTTGAAAAAAAGATTTCTAACCCTTATAATAAATACAAATCGACTATCTAACTGACTGACTGATACGACACAACTCTCTGCCATATATTGGGTTCCTTCCCTCGTCTTCTGACTTGCTCTTTTTGATTTCTTGGCCTTTTACTGCTTCCGCCTCTGGTTCTTGCACGCATCAGACATTTTTTGGGCCATTAAATAATCCCGTTTGAAATACAGCCTTTCCCCAATTTCGAAAGCGTGCCATCCTCCTGGTGAGCCAGCTAATTCTAATAGTCGATATATTGATCTGACGCCATGATGAAGATAGGCTGCAGGGAGCTTTGCAGTAACTGCCACAAGTAGTGGACCTCCAAGTGACGTTTTAGGGCAAAAGACGTCATGAAAAGCCTCGTTCTAAAACAGTGACACAATCAGCTGCAGGCAACGGCGCATTCGACGCGGATGTATCGCTTCGAGCACCATTCGGGGCGGATCGCGTCGTTGATGCTGCTGCCCTTGGGCGACGATAGGTCCACGATCAGCCGCCACCGTCCCGGTTGGTGAGGCTTGGGGATCACCCCAACGGGCTTATGCGCACCCAGTGCGCGTGCTCTAACGACACGGGACCCACCACTCTGGCCATCGCGATCTCTCCCTGCAGGTAGCTGTCCACGACAGCCGGGTGCTCGCGTGCTTATGGCAAATCGTAGAAGAAAAGGGTGGCGCTATCTCTACTCGATCGGCCTCAAAATATCCTATGGACTCGCGCTCTCTCGTGACGACTGATGCCGCCTTTATTGTTAGTGACGAAAGCGGCATTTGATGCCGCTCTCTTTGTTAGAAACGAGAGCGGCATCTGATGTCGCCTTCCTTGTTTGAGACAAAGTGGCATCTGATGCTGCCCTCTTTGTCAGAGATGAAAGCGGCATAAGATGTCGACGTCTATTTTAGAGACGAAAGCGGCATCTGATGTCTCCGCCTTCTTTGTTAGAAACGAAAGCGGCATCTGATGTTCCCGCTTTCTTTGTTAGAGCTGTCTAGGGTAATCGCAAAAGAAAAGAGTGCCGCTCTCTTTCTAGACCCTCATAAAGGGCCCAAATCCAAATCTTGACGCAGCAAGTACCACCTGGAGCTTCAGAAAGGGCCCAAATCTAAGAATATTCGTAGCGAAAAACACCTAAAACAATGGTCTTTTCAATTTCTTCTTTTATGAGGGATGCGTTAGAGCAGATACTGGAGAAATTTCTTTTGTTTTCTAGTCGGCATAAATTAACGCTGGTTTTGACTATCTAGGGTTTGACCCTGTACCACATGGTATGATGAACTTTTGTCCAATTTTTAACTTAATTGGCGGAAAGGCCTGTTCTGCGTAATCTGGCATTGCCACACTGGCAGCTGTTCGCAGACTACAAAAATGTTAGAGACAACGTTGCAAAAGGAGCCTCATTGGTTCAGGTGCTTGCTGTCACTTTATCATCAAAGCTGAAAAGGCCGGCAAAAGAAATTGGTCCAAAGATGACGTCTGATTTCGCTCGTATCGTTTCCGAACGCGAAGAAGTCTCCAAGAAGGGCACTCATGCTTTGTCGTTGAAATACTTTTTAAAACGCGGAAAATATTTGCTGAATTGTTTCGGAGTTCTTCGCCGGTTCTCGTTTTCGCTCTGTGGACTCTCACTACCTTTGTCGAAGTTTATTACTATCGACTAATGATCAGCGACGTCGTTCTTTCAAAGATTACGGGCCTACTGCGTTCTCTAGAGAACAATGCCAGAGATCCTGAGAATTTAGAATTCCGCTTTCAATATGCAAAGAAAGCGCTAAACTCTTGTCTTTCTAGCTAATGGCTCATACATTTGCTTATTAAACAGCAGAAAAACGACTCTCAACTATATGGAAACTTAGGCAACAGCCAGGAACCATTAGAGCTCACCGAACAGAATAATAGCGGATGCAAAGTGTAACAAAAACGCTAACCACCCAAGTTAGAAGGAATATAAGTTGTCAGTGCCTGCTGGGAGTCCAAAAAAAACAGCTAAGGCTGTGAAATAAAGCGAAGTTGAAAAAAAGATTTCTAACCCTTATAATAAATACAAATCGACTATCTAACTGACTGACTGATACGACACAACTCTCTGCCATATATTGGGTTCCTTCCCTCGTCTTCTGACTTGCTCTTTTTGATTTCTTGGCCTTTTACTGCTTCCGCCTCTGGTTCTTGCACGCATCAGACATTTTTTGGGCCATTAAATAATCCCGTTTGGAATACAGCCTTTCCCCAATTTCGAAAACGTGCCATCCTCCTGGTGAGCCAGCTAATTCTAATAGTCGATATATTGATCTGACGCCATGATGAAGATAGGCTGCAGGGAGCTTTGCAGTAACTGCCACAAGTAGTGGACCTCCAAGTGACGTTTTAGGGCAAAAGACGTCATGAAAAGCCTCGTTCTAAAACAGTGACACAATCAGCTGCAGGCAACGGCGCATTCGACGCGGATGTATCGCTTCGAGCACCATTCGGGGCGGATCGCGTCGTTGATGCTGCTGCCCTTGGGCGACGATAGGTCCACGATCAGCCGCCACCGTCCCGGTTGGTGAGGCTTGGGGATCACCCCAACGGGCTTATGCGCACCCAGTGCGCGTGCTCTAACGGCACGGGACCCACCACTCTGGCCATCGCGATCTCTCCCTGCAGGTAGCTGTCCACGACAGCCGGGTGCTCGCGTGCTTATGGCAAATCGTAGAAGAAAAGGGTGGCGCTATCTCTACTCGATCGGCCTCAAAATATCCTATGGACTCGCGCTCTCTCGTGACGACTGATGCCGCCTTTATTGTTAGTGACGAAAGCGGCATTTGATGCCGCTCTCTTTGTTAGAAACGAGAGCGGCATCTGATGTCGCCTTCCTTGTTTGAGACAAAGTGGCATCTGATGCTGCCCTCTTTGTCAGAGATGAAAGCGGCGTAAGATGTCGACGTCTATTTTAGAGACGAAAGCGGCATCTGATGTCTCCGCCTTCTTTGTTAGAAACGAAAGCGGCATCTGATGTTCCCGCTTTCTTTGTTAGAGCTGTCTAGGGTAATCGCAAAAGAAAAGAGTGCCGCTCTCTTTCTAGACTCTCATAAAGGGCCCAAATCCAAATCTTGACGCAGCAAGTACCACCTGGAGCTTCAGAAAGGGCCCAAATCTAAGAATATTCGTAGCGAAAAACACCTAAAACAATGGTCTTTTCAATTTCTTCTTTTATGAGGGATGCGTTAGAGCAGATACTGGAGAAATTTCTTTTGTTTTCTAGTCGGCATAAATTAACGCTGGTTTTGACTATCTAGGGTTTGACCCTGTACCACATGGTATGATGAACTTTTGTCCAATTTTTAACTTAATTGGCGGAAAGGCCTGTTCTGCGTAATCTGGCATTGCCACACTGGCAGCTGTTCGCAGACTACAAAAATGTTAGAGACAACGTTGCAAAAGGAGCCTCATTGGTTCAGGTGCTTGCTGTCGCTTTATCATCAAAGCTGAAAAGGCCGGCAAAAGAAATTGGTCCAAAGATGACGTCTGATTTCGCTCGTATCGTTTCCGAACGCGAAGAAGTCTCCAAGAAGGGCACTCATGCTTTGTGGTTGAAATACTTTTTAAAACGCGGAAAATATTTGCTGAATTGTTTCGGAGTTCTTCGCCGGTTCTCGTTTTCGCTCTGTGGACTCTCACTACCTTTGTCGAAGTTTATTACTATCGACTAATGATCAGCGACGTCGTTCTTTCAAAGATTACGGGCCTACTGCGTTCTCTAGAGAACAATGCCAGAGATCCTGAGAATTTAGAATTCCGCTTTCAATATGCAAAGAAAGCGCTAAACTCTTGTCTTTCTAGCTAATGGCTCATACATTTGCTTATTAAACAGCAGAAAAACGACTTTCAACTATATGGAAACTTAGGCAACAGCCAGGAACCATTAGAGCTCACCGAACAGAATAATAGCGGATGCAAAGTGTAACAAAAACGCTAACCACCCAAGGTAGAAGGAATAAAAGTCGTCAGTGCCTGCTTGGAATCCCAAAAAAACAGCTAAAGCAGTGAAATAACGCGAAGTTGAAAAAAGATTTCTAACCCCTTATAATAAATACAAATCGACTATCTAACTGACTGACTGATACGACACAACTCTCTGCCATATATTGGGTTTTTTCCCTCGTCTTTTCACTTGCTCCTTTTGATTTCTTGGCATTTTACTGCTTCCGCCTCTGGTTCTTGCACGCATCGGACATTTTTTGGGCCGTTAAATAATCTAGTTTGGAATACAGCCTGTCTCCAATTTCGAAAGTGTGCCATCCTCCTGGTGAGCCAGCTAAATCCAATAGTCGATATATTGATCTGACGCCATCCATGATGAAGATAGGCTGCAGGGAGCTTTGGAGTGGCTGCCACAAGTAGTGAACCTCGAATTGACGTTTTAGGGCAAAAGACGTCATGAAAAGCCTCGTTCTAAAACAGTGACACAATCAGCTGGAGGCAACGGCCCACGGCGTCTTCGACGCGGATGTATCGCGACGAGCACCATTCCGGGCGAATCGCGTCGTTGATGCTGCTTCCCTTGGGCGACGATAGGTCCACGATCAGCCGCCACCGTCCCGGTTGGTGAGGCTTGGGGATCACCCCCAACGGGCTTATGCGCATCCAGCGCGCGTGCTCTAACGGCACGGGAACCACCACTCTGCCCATCGCGATCTCTCCCTTCAGGTAGCTGTCCACGACCGCCGGTCTACCAACTGACGGCATGTGCCTCACATGAAGCCGTTGGGCCAATCACCATACTCTGACAACGCCTCCGGGGTGGCGAGGTATTGTCTCCTGATTGCCCAATCAAGCTGTAATCTAACAGTCGCCAGAGGTCGAGCAATGAGTATCAACATTTTTGATCTGCCGAGAACGGAACTTGAGGCTTTCTTCAGATATATCCCGGCAATAGATGGCGCAAAAGTCACAAAGAAAGGCAACAGCGCCATCATATTAGAAGCTGCGAAAGAATACGTAAGGATCGGGCTCACTCAGCCAACCTGGGTCCTCGTAAGTGAGAAAGACCTTAGAAAATTAAATACTAAGTCGTCATTAGGTCGTCATAATGTGCGTGAAAGCAGCGAGGAACGAAATGAAGCCGGAAGCGATTCCTTTTCTAAAGCCGGACGACGACGCTTCCCCATCCGCCGCCGAGGCTCAAGAAGGATCCCCGTCCGCCGCCGAGGCTCAAGAGGGATCCCCTTCCGCCGCCGAGGCTCAAGAAGGACCCCTCCGCGGCCGCTGCCTCCGACAACGAAGGAGGAGACCTCGACGAAGGACCCCCTGTTGACGACGATGGGAACGAACCCGCCTCCGGCGGGGAAGTCGTCACAGCCGCCGTCGAAGGACACCCCGCCGATGGAAACGGACCCCCCCCCCCGCCGCTCACGCTGCCGCCGGAAGGGCTGCCCCTCCCCGCATGAAGCTTCGTTCGCGCGGCGCGAAACGCGCCAAAAAGGGCGACGAGTAAGCGCCGTTACGCTTTTTTCTGCGCCGTTGCGCAAGACATTAATTTTTTTTTGTGGGCGGTGTTGCGCCATTTCTTTCTTTGATAATTATAATCACACTTGCTGTTAGCTGACTGAGATGACTTTATCTCTTAGCTCCACATCATCGAAGTGGCAAAGTGGGACAGACAGTCGTGGCGGGCAATCAGCTGCTGCTTCGTCGACGTCATCGCTATATACCTACACTACTGACGAAAGAGGTCTGACGCCTAGCCTCGGTCCCCTCTTTCGCGTCCCGGATGCTCCGTTCCTTGTCTGGTTCGGTTCCGCCTCATCCACGCCCATTCGCCCACGCATTATGACGTGGGGGAACAATAGGGTTAGCGAAGAGCAATACACTCCGGCACTCGCCCAAGACGAGTTAGTAAGCTAAAATCGCATACTGGTAAAAGAGCTCGAAGCTTTGAGGAATTGCGAAGAGTCTTCTATCATGACTGGGCCGGTGAATATCGAGGTCTTGTCCGAATTTTCTCTGAGAGAAATATGGACAGCTCAGGAAAGACATAGCCCGCACCTCACATTCATTCTTCGTAAACTGGTCGAAGACGAAAGAAGGGAAAACCATGCATCAGCTCGTCTTAAAGCAGCTATTACCGAGTCCGTCATTCTTAAGCAGCGCGAGACGAGAGCAAGCGGCATTCAGCTGCTCACTTCATTCATGTTAGTGTCCAAGGGAACCAGCAGAGAGGTTATCACCCATCTTAATCGCATGGGAATTTGCATGTCATACTCTCAAACCTGGAGACGTCTAGAGGATGTAGCAGCAGATCCTGAACGTCTAAGGGATGTTCGTAGTAAGCCAGTTCTGTGGGTGTACGACAATCTCAATATCTACAGAAGTTTGCATCACGAAAGAACCAGTGATTATTAGCAGTGCTAACCTCTCTACAGTTCCATTTTTAATGTTATTCGTTCTAGGATCTCAGTCAAGCATGCAGAATCTTACCACCAGGTTAGCAATACGCATCAGGAATCTCCCACCGAATTGGTCCGCCACTCCACAGGTAATATACACAAAAAAGCCAGTTATATCAAAAAATTTCATATTATGCAGAAATCTCGATCTCTTTTGTCTTACGAGGATTTAATGCCCACGTCAGTCGAAAATCAATCCCTTTTTGAAGAAGCCATCGACTATGTGATGGAGTTTACTCTTGCTTGACTTTCGACCCTGTCAGGCTTTCAACCAAAAGAAAACGATGGTAAAAATCACTCATGGATGTAATCAGAGGTTGCAGCTTTGGAAATTCTTGACATCGACGAAGCCTCAACCGACAATAATATTGCCAATCTTGAAAGATTTTGTTGTGACATGCAGAAGTCGGATATGTCTCCACAGGTGAAATATAACAGTTCTGTTTTAGATTTTTAATTCTTAAGAATCTTGGGTTGAGAACGTGGCTCTATCATCATGCATATTTCTCAGAATCTTGTGTTGAGAACGTGGCTCTACATCATCATGCATTTCTCTAAGTATCTTGTGTTGAGAACGAGGCTGTATCCTCTTGCATACTCCTAAGAATCTTGTGATGAGAACCTCGTTCGATCATCATGCATAACCCTATGAATCTTGTGTTGAGAACGCGGCTCTGTCAACATTCGTTTCTCTAAGAATCCTGTGTTGAGAACGTGGCTTTATCATAATGCATATTCCTAAGAAATATGTGACGAGAACGGGGCTCTATCATCATGTATATTTCCAATAGTCGATATATTGATCTGACGCCATGATGAAGATAGGCTGCAGGGAGCTTTTCAGTGGCTGCCACAAGTAGTGGACCTCCAAGTGACGTTTTAGGGCAAAAGACGTCATGAAAAGCCTCGTTCTAAAACAGTGACACAATCAGCTGCAGGCAACGGCGCACGGCGTCTTCGACGCGGATGTATCGCTTCGAGCACCATTCCGGTCGGATCGCGTCGTTGATGCTGCTGCCCTTGGGCGACGATAGGTCCACGATCAGCCGCCACCGTCCAGGTTGGTGAGGTTGGGGGATCACCCCCAACGGGCTTATGCGCACCCAGTGCGAGTGCTTTAACGGCACGGGACCCACCACTCTGGCCATCGCGATCTCTCCCTGCAGGTAGCTGCCCATGACCGCCGGGTGCTCGCGTGCTTATGGCAAATCGTAGAAGAAAAGGTGGCGCTATCTCTACTCGATCGGCCTCAAAATATCCTATGGATTCGCGCTCTCTCGCGACGACTGATCCCGCCTTTATTGTTAGTGACGAAAGCGGCATTTGATGCCGCTCTCTTTGTTAGAAACGAGAGCGGCATCTGATGTCGCCTTCCTTGTTTGAGACAAAAGTGGCATCTGATGCTGCCTTCTTTGTCAGAGATGAAAGCGACATAAGACGTTGACGTCTCTTTTAGAGACGAAAGCGGAATCTGATATCGCCGCCTTTTTTGTTAGTGACGAAAGCCGCATCTGATGTCGCCTTCTTTCTTTCAAAAGAAAGCGGCACCTAAAGCCGCAATCTTTGCTAGAGACGAGAGCGGCATCTTATGTCGCCTTCCTTGTTAGAGACGAAAGTGGCATTTGATGCTGCCTTCTTTGTCAGAGATGAAAGCGGCATATGATGTCGCCGTCTCTTTTAGACACGAAAGCGGCATCTGATGTCGCCGCCTTCTTTGTTAGAAACGAAAGCGGTATCTGATGTCGCCGCCTTCTTTGTTAGAGCTGTCTAGGGTAATCGCGAAAGAAAAGGGTGCCGCTCTCTTTCCAGAGCCTCATAAAGGACCCAAATCATCAGCTCGTCTTAAAGCAGCTATTACCGAGTCCGTCATTCTTAAGCAGCGCGAGACGAGAGCAAGCGGCATTCAGCTGCTCACTTCATTCATGTTGGTGTCCAAGGGAACCAGCAGAGAGGTTATCACCCATCTGAATCGCATGGGAATTTGCATGTCATACTCTCAAACCTAGAGACGTCTAGAGGATGTAGCAGCAGATCCTGAGCGTCTAAGGGATGTTCGTAGTAAGCCAGTTCTGTGGGTGTACGACAATCTCAATATCTACAGAAGTTTGCATCACGAAAGAACCAGTGATTATTAGCAGTGCTAACCTCTCTACAGTTCCATTTTTAATGTTATTCGTTCTAGGATCTCAGTCAAGCATGCAGAATCTTACCACCAGGTTAGCAATACGCATCAGGAATCTCCCACCGAATTGGTCCGCCACTCCACAGGTAATATACACAAAAAAGCCAGTTATATCAAAAAATTTTAATATTATGCAGAAATCTCGATCTCTTTGTCTTACGAGGATTTAATGCCCACGTCAGTCGAAAATCAATCCCTTTTTGAAGAAGCCATCGACTATGTGATGGAGTTTACTCTTGCTCGACTTTCGACCCTGTCAGGCTTTCAACCAAAAGAACACGATGGTAAAAATCACTCATGGATGAAATCAGAGGTTGCAGCTTTGGAAATTCTTGACATCGACGAAGCCTCAACCGACAATAATATCGCCATTCTTGAAAGATTTTGTTGTGACATGCAGAAGTCGGACATGTCTCCACAGGTGAAATATAATAGTTCTGTTTTAGATTTTTAATCTAAACATAACAGCTTGTCGTTGGTGATCAAAAACCTGCAGTAGCATTCGAAGTGCGAAGAGGGTGAAGATATGCGAAGACAACCCCTTTCATCAACTCAGTTGGGCATGCGAATGTCCTTGTAAGAAAATTTTCTTTTGAAATTCCACGTACACTTTCCTTACCTTTCCTGTCTGTCAGGCGATTTCCATTTTGCATGGTAGTGCTTGCGCGTCATTTTTAATTCAGTTTGGGGATCTGAACGCGACAAGGGATCGCTCTGCCATCTCAAAAACGTTGTCAACCGGAAGCATGCAGATAAAGGGGTCAAAGTTTTCAACAACGGAGACGAATTTCTGTTTCACGTTTTCCAGGCCCACCTTTTAGCCGCAGTTATTTCTTACTTCAAAATTTCGTCAACTGATGAAGAACTATAAGCGTCACCTGAAGATTTTTAGCAATGGCTGCGACACCAAGCTAAGGAGATAGTAATCCAGACCATACTCCCATGCGATTCGTCCATCGACCCAGAGAAGGATGATCACCTCTATCTTCTCCATCGACGTATTCTCCATTTGGGATTTTTATTTGAACCTCCGGCATTCCATTAGAGATGAAAATGGGCCAAAAATCATCGCAGCCTGGAAATATGCTCTCATCTTATTTCTTGGGTCTGGTCGACGAAATTATGCTACCGAGGCGGCCAATTTTCTGTGCAATTTGCAAGCAGATTGGTCATCGAGTACGGCCTTCATCGCAATTCACAACCGAACGGTGAATACAAGCGGAATCAAAGGCAGAGGCAAACCAATCGACCAGCAAATGGAGCACTACAATCTGTAAAATATTAACAATAAAATGTTTGCTATAGATTCATTTTTCTATCTTAGTCATTTGAAAAATGCAATGGGATCCTCAAGTAATGCTTCGTCAAATCATGCGAAGATATTGTCGCAGACGGTGCTATTTCTGAGAGATTCATTGGAGAAGATGAATGCAGAAACGTCATCGGCATTCAATTCCTCGATTCATTCAACACCTTCGGCAGATGAGGACATTATGACCATGTCCAAAGTCATTTTGGAGAGTGGAATGTGCGGAGTCGAGGAGGATCGAAAGTTATTCGCTCCAACAGTTGATCCTCGGGAAAAAGGTCTGGAAAAGATCGAAAATGGGTGGCTATCGAAGTTCATAAGAAAGGATCTCGTAGAGTGTCTGGACGAGGAAGTGGAAACTCAGCAACTGTAGAATTGTCATACTATATTAGACACTTGCTGTAGACATTCTCTCTTGCTTAGTGTATGACTGTCATCTGAGCTGCCTCTTTTACCTGGCTTTCTGCAACTTCCGGCTGATTTTTGGACTTCTGAGACTCCTATGCAAGCCTGAATGACTTGAAAGACGCTCTCGATGTACTTGGGCTGAACTGTAGCTATCCGCTCGATGTCCCGCACTTCATGGATGATGTCACACTTTTTCACGACTTCGCGGATTGTTCTGTTGGTGAGGACACACTGTGAGCCCAGAAATGACGCCAAGGCAACCTCTGCAGCCCTCCACTGTTGTAGTCTTTCAAGAAGAAGCTCCCGTTGGCCGGCTGAGACCTAGGAAACGTGGTCGTACTGTAAATACTCATTTGGTAAGACTAATGTAGAGGCTTACAGTCTTCTGTAAAAAGAAGTTTGTACTTTTGCATTTTGAGTGTCTCGCCGGCAGAAATAACAGCCTGAATAAATAAAAAACGTGCCTGCGAGATCACACGCACTAAGCATTGTTTACCTACTGCACAGGCCATTTCACTTCCAGTGCTGTTTCTTGTCATAGTATCTAAACTAGCTGTTTAACCTATAGATGAATTGCTTGGAGAAATTCAGTATGAAAAGAATTATTACTTTATGGCCCTTCTTTCTTAAGTCCCTGTATTCCCGGTGCAATTGCTCTTCCACGTCCGGGAAATTTGCTCTTTTCGCAAATATTACCCTTTACGGCTCTCCTCTAGCCTCCTCTTTAGATGAACCCAACGCCTTACGGTTCGATTGTTGAGGGAAAGCTCTGGCACGTTTTGTACATGTTGCCTTCGTGTTTCTCATAATACTCCACTACAGCCAGTTTAGCCTCTCTCGTATAACTCTTTCTCTTTCTTCCAGAGTCGCTTAGAGACAAGGCTGTGGACGCAGAGGCTTCAGACGTCGACATCGAACGCTTTCAACCGATCACGAGGACAACTGGCACTGCGCAATGGTAGCGAGACTTTCTGCTCCCCCGACGATGCTCGTCTGCTTCCCCGACGCCTACCTACTAAAAGCATAGAAAGCGCTTAACAACCGATAGGTACGACCAAGGAAGCGGCAGACGCTTAATAGAAAGGGGCGCCTAACAAAGAGTGGGCGCTAAACAACCAGCGTCTACGGTATGTGTAGCTTTCTGGCGAATCTAGATTGGCATGCCGAGCAGAAGAATTGCCGCGGAATAGTTATCTTCTCATAGCCTACACGTGTCATGAAACCAGTCATGACACCTGTCGCAGTCCAGCATTCGCTTGGAGAATCTTTCAGGCATCCGACAGATGGAATAAATAGGTAATTTGATCGACGTTGCCCTTACTCTTACTCTTCGAATTTTGCTCGAGACTTGTCGAGGAAAAGGTTCAAAAACCCTATTCTCTAGGCATTTTGCAAGGTGCAGACGCAATGCGTCTTGGTCGTATATGACCTTTTCCGGGTCATTTCGAAATGCGACATCTGTGAGAAAAGCTATCGTAAAAGGATCGCAGTCGCTTCCACCGTCTTGCTGTTGTCCTTTCGCTACGCGTATTTGTATGTTTTTCCAATTTGTCTTGTAGAGCGAATCAAGCTGATTCTGCAGTGAGCTTGCCATGCATTATATTACCGCAGCTGTCACTTGATTTCGCTTATGGACGTTTCCAACATTCAATATCTGCAGGTTTTTCTCCCCCGTTCCGTTGAATCGGCACGTAGTTCCATTACGGTATTGGTAAACTGTAACCCCTTCCATTTATCGCCAAATTGCTTTGCAAGAACTTCTAGAGCGTTGCTAATTATTTCATTGTTAATTAAGCCACATTGTCAGTCTTTGAACGTACATGGGAAAAATTACTTTCTTGCTATAATAATACATTTTACTACCTAATAACACACTAGTTAAAATGCGTCAGCCTTGAAGATCCTCTTCATCATTGTCAGCTTATTGATCACTAGAGATAGCGATTATATTTTCTTGGTTCTCATCGTAATTGAAATCTTTCTGAACTTCGTTGGTTTCTTGGGCTGAACTCAAGTCAAAAGATTGCGTCAAATCATCGAAATCCTACTCAGCAGCGCTCTTTTTAGGGCTCAAATCATGACATTGGTATCCAATCATGTTTGATCCGACAAGCCATAAAGATTTTGGCGCTGAAGACATGCGTCAATACAAACAGCAAAACGAAAACAATTTTTTCCAAATTGGCCCCAAATTCGAAGGTACGTAAGACTGCTTTAAAACGCACCAAATGCTAATACCTTTTTCATTTACATTAGACTTTGTACGTATGAAGCTGACCAGCATCGATCATCTAATGCGCAAAAAGAAGAAGGCGAATCCAACACTTTCACCGGGCATACTTACCGTATACTGCCCTCGCGGAGTTTCAAACGGATTCAGCATGCTGAGTGATGTCGAATCGCTTAATAGTGGTCTCGGTATATCTCAGACGGGGTCTCGATGTTTTAGACTGGGTCTCAGTAGGTCTCAGACGGGGTCTAAGTAGTCTCAGACGGGGTCTCAGTCTTGTCGTAAATACCTCACTAGCTCGCTACTGCTTTTATCAATGAAACTTTTGACCGAGAAGTGCTTCAGAATTACTCTATTTAAAACGCACTTGAGATACTGGGGGTAGGGGTTTGGGTTTGGGGGGATTGGGGTACTTGGTCAATCCTCCGAGTATTATTGGCGACTAATAACAAAGAAGACCATAGAACTCGCTTTCGAGCCTCCAACTCTGGGGTTAGAGCCGAAATATCCTTTTAGTGCGTTTGCTGCCAC
Organism: Oscarella lobularis; assembly: GCF_947507565.1. NCBI lineage: Eukaryota > Metazoa > Porifera > Homoscleromorpha > Homosclerophorida > Oscarellidae > Oscarella > Oscarella lobularis. The sequence continues at coordinate 1,323,821 of NC_089181.1, read as the reverse complement.
TTATGCGGGGGCGAGAAAAATGTAAGAAAAGGAGGCGGGAAGACAGCAATGTGACAGCCTTACAGTGAAAGCAGCCTGAGAAATAAATACTGAATTCTTAAGATTCTAAGCCACATTTTAGTCCAAAGATCGACTAGAAAAACATGTAGATTTCAAGCATTACCGATCACGCCAACTTGAAGTGGTTCATGTCGTCGACTAAAATCTCCAGACGACTCGCGCATGGGATTCTGCAGCTCCAGGATTTTGTGTAAAACACAAGCCGGGACCGGAATGCCGATGCCCTCTCTCGTTGAACGACGGTACTTTACGTTCGTGCTGTCCGCGCTCCATCGGTCGAAGACCTCCGCGTCAATCAGATGCTCAACCCGCAATTACACGCGGTCCGTATCTTTCGGCGTCTACGCCGCGCACCGCTCCTCCTGAAGTGCTGGAACTCCTACGCAATCGTGGGACACTCTCTCTTGAGGCGGCGTCGGGTCGATTGTGCTATGCCACCAAGGTCAAGATTCGCGGAATTCTTTCGGTGCCTTACATTGCACCCGTAGATCGACTGGATGCAATTACTGCCGCACACGCGTTGCCGATCTCCGGACATTTCGGACGAGAGAAGACCTACGAAAAATTGCGGTCCCAGTATTACTGGAAAGGAATGAGCTACGAAGTCAAGGAGTTTGTACGATCGTGCCCAAAATGTCAAATGCGAAAGCGATTACAACCGGTACGAGCGGGACAATTGCTATTATTCAGCACTACCGAGCCATTTCAAACGGTCGGTATAGATATCGCTGGCCTGTTCCCGATTAGCGACGCAGGGAATCGATACGTGATCTTAATGGTGGGCCGATTTACCCGTTGGGTCGAGATTGCTGCCGTGGCCGTGATCGATGCGATAACCGTAGCCGATGTCTTTGTCGAGAAAATCATTCTTCGACACTGATGTCCGAAAGAACTTTTATCTGATCGTGGAGCACAATTCACGTCAGGTTTAATTCGTCGACTCTCCGAACGTCTTGGTATCAAGAAACTGTTCACAACGTTATATCACCCACAGTGTAACGGTCAAGTGGAACGATTCAACCGCACTTTGAAGGCAGCGATTACTACTTACGTCAACGACGAACAATCTGATTGGGATTTTCATATCGAGGCGATAGCATTTGCTTATCGCACATGCGCGATAGATGCAGTCCGCAACACGCCATTTTATCTCATCCACGGACGCGACGCTCCACTCCCAACTACGGCTTTCCAATCTGCAACTTCGTCAGTTGTCAACGCCGGCGACTACAGTCTGCAGGTCACTCGGAAACTGAAGAAGGCTTTTGAGATTGCCCGAGAGTTTCAGCTGGAAGCCGACGAGAAACGAAAGTCCGTCTATGATTGACGCTAGTACGCGGTTGAGTTTGCTCTCAGTACTCTGGTACTCCTACACCGTCCAGTTTTGAGCGCCGGTCGAGCAAGGGAGTTTCAAGAGCGTTTCGCCGGTCCGTACAGAGTCATTCAGAAGTTGTCGCCGGTCAATTACGAGTTATCGAGAGTGGATTCACCGCAACAGCGTCTGATCACTATCGTGCAACGTATTGTCTTATATTACACTCCTATGGGTAAAGTTTATTTTCGACAGAATTTGGCCCTCGCTTGCGACGCCCAACATACCCATGACGATGGGTGTATTGCGAAGGATCCTGAGGAGAAGCGCCACACGACGGGAGCAAACGTTAGCGTTTCGCTCCGTTGAAGGCATTCCTTCCCTATTCATATGGGCTTAGGGTCTCCTACGTTACCTATTGGGAAAATATATCACTCGCCACTTTCGCTCGCACGTTCGAAAAAGACTGGAGGGCCGCGAGTCGAGTAAACGCAACACGTCTCATCGTGAACAAGACAAAGAGCGTGAACGACTTCGTCCTTCCGTAAAAGCTCGTCAAGAAATGCCTCGGTTACGGACGAAAATCGGCGCGCGACTTCGGTACTAAGGTTTCGCGTCTGGGTACGAAGGTTTCGCGTCTGGGTTACTGTATGAAAAAGATTCTGACGCTGCTTGAGCAGCTCACCGCTTCGATGACTTCACGGCGACGTTCGACTTGACTCAGAAGGATTTTCGAAACATGCTGTGGTTGTTTTTGGAGTAAAAGGCTTGTGGCGACCTCAGGAAGAAGCGATACAGGGGTCGACAGACGAGTGGGTCCCCTTCGGCGCACACTTTGTCACGCGACGGCGTAGACCCCCAACGGCCAGGGGACAATAGTGCCGGTGGCTCGGAATCATCTGCCACTTCACGTCCGTTCAATGCCGGTGAGAATCCGATTTTTTCTTCTTCATCATCTACTTTTAACTCATCCACTTTCAACACATCTTTCCATGGAGCTGACCGACAGCGCCCTCGATGCGCTAATGCTGGAAGAGCTCCGGTTCGTTTTCAAGACCCAATCTGGTCCAAGTGAAGGCGTGGCGCTTAACTGCGACGCACAGGTTCGTGGCATGCTTCATTGTTTGTATGTGCTCCTTTAGAGGACCCCCAGTCTAGTTACCGAGGACGCTCACCTTCTCGAGGAAAGGGGGCAGTTGTAGCAGTTAGTTAGTAGTAGTCAGTTTAGTCCGGGGTCTGATTTTAATCCAGGAGAGTTCGTGTCTAAGAGAGAGACAAGTGCAGTACTAGACTCTACAACTCGACTCCTACCAATTTCAGCGCCACACGCGTCACTGCAACGGTTGGGATACTTCGCCCCCCACCCCCAGTGCGCTAACAGATTTAATAACTATCGCTTAAGTCAAGACCGCCCCATACTGCCTCTACTTCACGTGCAGGCCGGCCCATGACTATGGCGCCTACTAAAAGAACTTCCCTATAGCGCTACGCCAAGCACACGTGTCTTGTTTCACATGCGCCAGCATTTCAAAACGTAGACATGGCACAAGCGCCTCTTAAGGCTCGTCAAGCTCATTTGACATACGCGCAACTCGTACTGGAAGTTCCCAATGTTGAAACGTCTGTGCAGTTTTGCTGGCGACATGGTCTTTTTGTGCAAACACACAGACGCGTAGAAATAAAATCGGAGCTACAAAAATCCCTGGCCTGCCTGCGACGGTCTTCGTTCTCCGCGTCGTTACGACGATCGATCGAGATCGCGCCGTTCCCAGCAAGCGAACGAGCTAAAGATCCTGAGAATCGCGAAAGGCAGTTGATAGAGACGAGTTGCGCCTACCGTTTTGGGCCGACGGCTTAGTGCAGTTGTGGGGATTGGTGTTGTTGGATTTCGGCGTAGCTAGGAGATATCAATATATGAGAGGTTCCTGCAAGACTCACCGACATACGCTTCTCTGACTATCTCTCTATCACCGATTTCCCCATTCTCTCTCTCGTATCGCTCCAGACCAATCGCCTCTGCCCGTTTTTATCGACCCGCCATTCGTATCAAATTGGTGGAGAATCCGGGTAAGGGCCGCAAAGGGTGAATTTCGATAGCGACTACCGCCACCCTGACGCGTCGGAGCTTGCAAGCCGACGCCGACTGCGCCTACATCGACGTCAACGAGGTTTCGTGTCACGCGTTTACGCCCCCTCGTGTCGAGCAGTCCCGTGTTTGTCGCGAGCCGACCAAGTGTCTACGTTTGCCGCGACCCGACTGCCCCGACCCGATTGTACGCGCCCCGGTGAGCTGATTTTTGATCCGTGAGGTCGGTGATCGAGCTGAGGCTCCACCCTCACGACGACCATCTTGCGAATTTCTTGCTCCTGCCGAGTGGCTCGTTACGACGCGATCCGATTGTTCCGAATACTTATTCTCTTGCTCGCGGGACTCTGTTCGAGTTTCGGCTCCCGTCTCGCCCGATCGATCGACTTCGACTTCGGAGACGGTTTGGCCCCTCCCCGTCGGACCATTACACATTTTCCCACGAACTCGACGCTCTCACTTACGCATCATCTGCTGAACCGACTACACAAGACCAATATGGCGAACCGACGACGACAAGCGCAGGCTCCCGCGAACGCCCCTCCACCGCCGCGACGACTGCCCGTCGAAATAGACCGATTTTGGGGCGAGGAAGGCGAGGAATATGACAAGTGGCTGTACCAATTCGAGCCTCTGGCGGAGCTCGAAGCTTGGAATGACGCACGACGCCTTTAATATGCGAAGATACATCTCCGAGGGCGAGGTCCACAAGATGAATATCGCGCCTTCGCAACCGTCGAAGAAGCTGCCGGAAGGAACGTCACCTGGGACTCGTTCCAGGAATTTATTCGAACGACTTTCGGTCCCCACAATCCCATCACGCATTGGACGCAGAATCTCATGGGACTACGACAGGGAAAGGACGCGCTCGCTTCGTACACGTCGAAGTTCCGACAAGCGCTGATGCATCTGCGCCACGCCCAGCCGCAAGGCCTTCCAGAAGAAACGGTGATCATGCGATACAAACAGGAACTGCGACCGGAATTTCAAGAAGAATTTGAACGCGACGAACCAAATACGCTAATCGAAGCCGTTCGCGTCGCGGAGCGAGCAGAGATGATTTGGAAGCGGAAACATCAAACAACGAAGCCCGAGGGCGAATCCCTCGCAATGGCGATGAGCGACGACCGATTCGCCGAAAAGTCTTCCCATCCAGATACGCCGCCGACGGTGAGCGCGATTCGGCGGCTGGAAGCAACACAAGGACGAATTCTTCAAGCTTTGGAGCGCGGTGTTATAGTGCGTTCACACTGAGGCAAAACAACCGTACCGTACCGAACCGTTTCGGTACGATACGGTTATTTTTATTTCTGAACGAGAACTGTACTCAACCGAACCGTACCCAAACCGTACCACCTCGAGCTGCCGTACCAGATACGGTTCGGTTGTTGGTACGGTTATAAAAAATAGAGTTTTCTACCTTTTCTGTCTATCGAAACTCGACGTTTTCACGACGGTTGGTTCATTGTTAATATCAAAGAACATCCTACGTCACAATGAAGATGGAACTCACTCATTTCACCGGTAAGCTTGCATTAATCGTCACTGAAATGTCTTTCGTAGACGAAGAAGTCAAGTTTTTAATTCGAGTGTGGGGAGAAGAAGAGGTCCAGGGGCAGTTAGAGGGTTGTAAGCGAAATCGGCAAGTGTACGAAGGGATTGCGAGAAGGATGAGGGAAAGGGGGTATGAGAAGACGGCAGACCAGTGCAGGATAAAGATGAAGAAGCTAAAAGGGGACTATCGAAAGGTGAAGGATAAGAATAGCGAAACAGGAAGAGGGAGAAAGACGTGCAAGTTTTTTGAAGACCTGGACAAGGTTCTTGGCCACCGGCCGGCGACTTGTCCACCTATTCTAGTGGAGAGTTTGGGTACGGGGGAAGAAGAGGAGGAGGAGGTCGAGGAGGAAAACAGAGAAGTCGAGGAAGATGCATGTTTGAGAGAGATCGAAAGAGAGGAAGAAGAGGAGGAAGATCGTACTAGAGGAAAGGAAAAGGAAAACAGCAGAAGAAAAAAGGGAAAAGGGCTGAAGAGAAATCTGGAAGATAGGCTGGCGGGAGTATTTAGGGAGACGATGAAGGACATGTGGGAGGGAATGATGAGAGCTGAGGAGGAGCAAGAAGAGAAAAGAAGGGCGTACGAGAAAGAGAAGGCGCGCGAAGAGAGAGCGTATGAAGAGAGGAGAAGGAGCGAAGAGAGAGAGTTTCAACTGCGATTGATGCAGATCATGATGGAAGGTCAGCAGCAGAGGCAGCAGGAAAGTTAGCCTCTGCTGTCCCAAAACTCTCACCACCATTAAAATATTCATAGATAGCTAGATAAGGGAAATATTAGATTTCTATATTATGTTAATATACCATGGGTAATATTATACAATATTATATAGCATGTTAGTTATATACACATAAACATATGTGTATAGTTATATACACATACGTATGTGTATATATGTGAGTAAATACATATAACTTATATTATAATATAAACCTAATGATCATTTACAAAGTACCTTGCTAAGGCAGCGCGAATTGAAGCAGCACCTTCCAGCCCTTCCTCTCCGTTGAGCTGTCCTGCTGGCTGCACAAACGCCGTCGACTCGTCCTGCTCGTTCTGCCATGCCTCGTCCAGTCCCTCGCCGTGAATCTCACAGATATTGTGAAGTACGCAGCAGGCAGCGATGATTGACGGTGCGTTGCAGGTAGCGACGTCCATCGTTTTTCTAAGTCGACGCCAGCGTGCCTTCAGCCTCCCAAAGGCATTTTCAACGACGATTCGTGCGCTTGACAGCCGATAGCTAAATATTTTCTGAGAGTCTGACATCTCAGATCCGTGCACAAATGGTTTCATTATCCACGAAAGCAGTGGATAGGCGGAGTCACCAATTAAATATGGAGAGATCCTGCAGCCTTCGATGTCACGTGGATCTTCTTTACCCAGAATGACTCCCGCTTCAGCCAATCGGTAAAGCTTTGAATTTCCAAAAACTCTTGCGTCGTGGACACTTTCAGGCCAGCCCGTACAAATATCCCGGAAAAGATAAATGTGATCAACCACCGCCTGTAGAATCATTGAGTACCACCCCTTTCGATTGTAGTAGTCCGTGTGATTCAGTGCCGGGGGTGTCACAGGAATGTGACTCCCGTCGATTGCGCCCGCACACTGAGGGACCCCGAATCGTTCCAAAACCCCTCTATGACGTCTCGTAGTCTGCTTCCATTCGGAAACGTAATGTACTGCCGCATAAGGACAGACACAATCGCCTTCGACGTTTCCTGGACAGTATTGCAAACTGTCGATCGACCAATTCCAAAAAGGTGAGCTAGTGTCCGGTATTCGGCCGTCGTCGCTAAAAACCACAGCGTCACTCAAACTCTTTTTTCGACGCTAACGGCCTGTCGCATTCGAGTATTTTGCCGGTTAATTGCTCCCCTCAGCTAATTAAATTTCTGCATACAATGCAGTTTAGTATAAATCAATTCATTTTACCTAATTGCAGACGTAAAGAAAGTCTCTCGACTCATCCTAAAATTCCGCTTCCACGCGTCGTCGTCGAACGTTTCCCAGCACACGTAGTTCCAGAAAGAAGGAGGTCTGGGCGGTTGAAATTTAGCCTGAAAGAGAGGCCGGGCAAGAAGAAAGCCTTATGCTAATCCTGGATGAAGCTACCCTAGAGTGTGCCTTCCAACTGGTGAATGCGCACACGTACCCGGGAAGTGAGATCGTCCCCGTCCGATGGGATAAAAACGCTCTCATGGCCGAAGATGTAGAGACGCGAATATTTTCTCCCGATTTCTTGCAGTACGATTCAACAAGCTTTGTGGAGTCAGCTTTCGAAAACGGACTCCACTCTCGGAAGCGAGTTCAAGCCTTGTTGGATGAAAAAATGTGGCGAGAGATAGAGTCCCACCGGTGCGGCGGCGTTCGAGAGCATTCTCCGTCAAATTTCGCAGCTGTACCCGCTCCAGTAGACTGCGCGGACGGTGTTGTTAGTAGTGGAGAAGAGACCTCTCGTTTGTCGTTCTCTTTTGTCTCGATCCTCACTGTGTCCTTCGATCGTGCGCATAACAATAAACGCAGATACCGTGAGAAATGCGATAGGGCGACAACAGAACCCAGACGAAAAAATGCTCCTAAGACGGGGCCAGCCCGCTGTTGCATATAGAGCGAACTTGCCCCGTCGAAGGCGGCCAGCTGCGTAGATGTGCGCAGATGGCCCCGGCGGTGCCAGGAACAGTAACTTTTGTTAGCATTCGTTTTCGAGATATCACAGCTCTAGGTCACGTGACGGTCATTTTCTTGGCTAATAGGGACAGCTTTTCTACTCCTCGGCGACGCTAGTTTCGTGTAGGGGCTTATAATGAACTACTCGGCATCTCTGACTTAGCTCTGCTGCGTTCAAACATTTTCTTACCAAGGTAGAGGTGCCTCTTCTCCCATTAACCATCGAGCACTGCGCATGCTTTCAAAAACCCCGCTTCCCTAAAACGCTCTATTGGCATGTTTTTTCGCTTTCGGTATATTACTTTCACTTCAAAAATTCCAAGTATTAACAAGCTATACGCTATTCTGTTCTTTCTATTAACCCCTTATGAATAACGTCATCGTTTTCCCACACAAATACTTTAGTGCAGATTTCTGTACATTCTGCGCATGCTCACTTTTATTCAAAATAAAGCCCCGCGAAAACGTTCTAAATGCCCGTGCTGTTACCAAGAGACCTGTATACACCCTTAGCGTGCGTTGTGTAGGTCGTTTTTCCGCTTTTTTAGCCGTTTCGGTTGATTTTAGGCCGCCGAAACATTCGAGGGGGCTAAAAAACTCAACTTTTTTTTCGAAAAACTCGCGATATGTATGGAAAAGCTTTGTTTTAAAAGTGGGTGTAGTCTTGACGTATATGAAGAGTCCGTATGTCTAGAAGCCGGGAGCCAAAATAGGCGCTGCGCTGGCTATCTTCGCATGAAACACAGCCGAATCGCACGCCGCGTCAATAGCAAGCAGTTTGCTTACGTTTGCATTAGTTGCGATCAAGTAATAACAGGTTTTGTAACGTCTCTCTCGATGTAACAGTGTTTTCTTGGGTGGAGCCTAAGTTCTTATGTTTTTGTTTTCAAAGTTTTTACAATACAAAATGTAGAAGACGTTTATTGGCTTCTATAAACACCCTCTTTTACACTTTTAAACAAATGGCGAAATTTCGGATCAAAATCTTAATAACAGAAATCTGCACTAAAGTAACATAAAGGGTTAACCCTTTGTGTCAGAGTGCAACACTCCAGTGTCTGGCGTTTGTTAACGTTAACACTATAGTGTTCGTATAGTTCAGTCATTTTTACTTGTAAAGGAAACGCCACTGTTTGAAGAAATACAACTTACTTTGAGATGCTCTTTATATTGGCCAATCACCTGTAAAAACAAATTAAGTTATGACGTCATAAATTAGACAATTAGTTCTTTTGCGCTTATTTTTTAACTACAACGTCAAGAACATAATTTCAATTGTTCACGTCACGTTTCCATGGCAACAAAAAGCGAAAATTAGGAATGATATTTCCTAAAGCATTGCGCGGCGCAAAGAACCTTGCAGCGGTCGAAACGATACGATGGGCGGCTTTTGCAGCTTTTGGCGCGGCAATACTTTGTTTTGTTTTGAAAGAATTCAGGGAAGTGGCGACCCGCGTATCTTTCCGCTTCCTCGGTCGAATGACGCCCGATGGCCGTTCGAAAACAGGCAGTCTCAAACGTTTCGTCGGCGAGAATTAGCCGACATTCTTTGTGCGTCATGTCTGGCCTCCTCTTCGTACATAACCGTTCAAAAACCATTGAAATTAGTTGACGAATTTTGTGGATGTCGTGACCAGGTTTTCCCGCTGGCACGTTGTTGTTGTCGTCAGAAAAGTAAAGGTCTGACAGGAGTGTTCGAAAGCGCGATCCCCAATGTTTCTCGTCGCATGGCTTGATCCAAGTAACGGGTGTCGCGACCAGCTGTCGACGAGAAACGGAGCTGACTTTATAGCAAACGCGAGAAACATTCCAAACATAACCGTCAGTTCTTCTTTTGTCGTTGCAAAAAAGACTCATATTTACTTTCAATTTTTCGTATCTGTTTGTTTCTATTACAATTTGATTCATAACCACATCCTTCAAACATTTTGTCAAGAAACCATATTGATGTTTCGTTGCCTGACACCGCAGAAGTAATGCCAGTTGGCTGAGTGCATTCGTTGAACGACGGAAGACAACAATCCCGAACGATATATTGTCTGCGAATATCATCGAGGTAGTGTTCGTGATCGGTAGTGAAGCCGGTATTCTGCGAAGCCTGTTGTTGTCCTATTCTCGGAATGTTTGCGCAGCAGCGCCGTCACTCGTCAGCATCAATATCGTCGTCTGGTTCGTCAGGGTCGCCAGGGTCACCATCGTCGTCTGGTACGGCACCGCCAAGATCGAAGTCGTCATCCCCACGGTCGCTTTCGTCGCTAATTCTGTACTCCGCATCTCCGTCGTCGTCTTCGTCGTCACCGTCGTTAGAAGACCCGTCGCCGCTTGATTCATCATCGTCGTCTTCGTCGGTGGTGCCGCGCCATTCTACATCGACTTCAACTCCGAATTAGGCGCGCAATGTCAAAAGGCGACAGCCTAACTGTGTCAAACGGTAGCGAGGTTCGTCGTCGTCGTCGTCAGTACTATCGTCGTCTTTATGGCTTCCGCCGAATGCCGGGAAGCTGCCGTCTTGAGCGGCAACAAGATTAGCAAGACGCATGCTGAACGCTCGAAACGTGTATCGAGGTCCTTCGTCGCCGTCGTCGTCGTCGACGTTATAACTGTCGTCACTGTCGTCGTTGCTTTCGTCATCGCTACTGCCGCCTTCGTCATCTTCACTAAGTGAATCGGATTCCTCAGCGGCAGCTAAAAAGAAATTGAAATCAAATATGCTATGCATCAAAATATTTTACTAGGTTTTCTTCCTTTTGCAGGAGATTGCGTAGGCGACGTCAAAATCGATTGGGCAAGTGATTCATTGACCACAATATCATTTAAACAACTAAAACTCTTGAATAAAAAGGTTTCTATTTTTAGAATCTTACCTTGCGCGATCGCGAGAGTGTTAGGACGTGAACCCAAAGGTGAACCCAAAGGTGAAGCTTCTTTTATTCGCTTAGTGTGCTCTAACCTAACTACCCAACAACTCTCCTTGCCTCGCAACTGAAAGGAGCGTTCACAAACCTAACTAACCCATAACTCAACAACTATTATGACTGCGCATCCGAAAACGAACACAACAAAAAGTGTTTCCTATGACGCGTAGTCCTTCATCCATGCCGGAGTGCGCGATACCCTTCCTGAACGAATAGTGCGCGACCCCGGCTCCACGGCCGTCGCCGGTGCGGCGGCGTTATCCGACCGTCAGGAAGGCAAAGTGGACTCCCCTTGATATAAACTCGCCGGCTCCTGGGTTTCTTTGTTTTCTTGTCTCGGCTGCTGGTCTTCAGTGGCCTCGGTATTCGCCGCCAAAGAATGATCTTCGTCCCTATTAGCTATCTGCTCCGCGCCGCTTTTTGGTGCCTGGCGGCCAGAAGCGGCCGTCTCAACGCTCGGTCGCGTCGTCTCCGCATTCTCTGTGGCCTGTTAAGTCTGAGTTGATGCCGGTGGTTAAGGAGCGTTGTCCACGAAACGTTCCACTGCTGGCCGGAGCTGTGAGACATGGCGCCTCCAGATTCGTCCATCGTCTAAAGTGATGGAGTACGACACCGGTCCCGACTGGCTCGTCACATGCCCAAACTGCCAAAGAGGAGATCCCCGGTAATTCCTTGCCCAAATAGGTTCGCCTTTATTAAAAACAGGCAACTGCTTATCTTCATCTGAAATCGTTTTGTTTTCCACTTTCGTTCGCAGATCTGGCTTGATTAGTGTTAGTCGGGAGCGCATCTGTCGCCTTTGCAGGGGCTCGCAGGGACTTTTTTCCGTAGTGGCATGTGGCGCGGTGCGGTACGCAAATAGAAAACGCGCAAGCTTGTGGCGCAGTGACCGGTCAGGAAGAAAAGGTATAGGAAGAGAAAAACTAAGGTGGAATATAATTAGCGAAATACAGGGGATCATTGACATTCCATAAGTGGGACCAGGAGGACGGCCCAGGAGTCGCAGGTAGTCTCTCCTAAAAACTGAAAAAAATTGATTAAATCGTTTTCTTAAAAAATCATTATCATTAGACGAACTATCGCCTTGACGTCTGACGAGAAAGATGAAATCGAACAGTCTCAATCAGAAGACATGGTCGTCATTTTTTCCTCAACCTATACGATGTGTTTAATGAAAAACCACCTGGAGCAAATCTCGCCTTTGGGCACCTTAGCCTTGCATTTCATGATGGTCGCTGCCGCCTCCTGGCTAATGCTTGCATTCGCCCCTAAAAACTGAAAAGTGGAAAATTAATTTCTCTCTTCAAGAAATCAATATTTGACGAAATTTCACCTCGACGTCTGATGACGAAGATGAAAATGAAGCCTCTTCGTCGCAAGACAAATTGTTGTCAGCCTACGATGAGATTTAATGACAAAACAAGAGTAAATGTCGGCTTCGACCACCTTAGACTCGGAATAGACTTGGCTACATCGGCCTCGTGGTCCATGTCGGTACTCATACGGGGAAAAACATCCGAGAAAATATGTATCCGGGATCGAATTCATTTCCGTTCCGTTCCGTTTCGTTCCGCGTTTTACACAACCCCGAAACTAGCCGATTTTCGGCGAAAGCGGCAACATCAGTCTAAGCTAAGGTGATTTACTACATTATTAAAGTCTCAATGAAACGGGAAGGAGTTAAAGTAAAATAGGAGAGTTTTGAAGAAGTTCTTTTTTAGAGCGAGAGCTTAGGCCGAGTGCGCAGCACATTTTAATCGCGCATGCACATTCTTTCTCTCTCTCGACTCTCGCGAAAATTACAAGAATGTGGCCTTTTCCACGAACAAGCACAAAGCGAAGAATCCAAAAATTGGAAGGACTGATCGACTTAAGCACGTGCGCATCGAATCGACCAAACGCGACGGCGGAGATCGAAGAATCGTCGCTCCCACCGAATCAGAAGAGGACGTCGAAGGACGCGACAAATCGAAGGAAGTTGGCGGCGAACACGCTGAATATCGAGCAAAATCGTCGGCGGCGATCGATCCCGCTAAATCGAGTGAAATCGCCAGCGTAGGCGCCGAATTAATGGCAGTCGGACACGCTGAATATGAAGTTAAATCGTTGGGGGCGATCGAACACGCTGAATCGAGTGAAATCGTCGGCGGAGGAGCCGAATGAAAGGCAGTCGGCGGCGAACACGCCGAAGTGATACATCCCTCTTCCATTTTCAAATCAGGTTTTTTGCGGTGGCGAGTGCAGCGAGAATCCCTAGACGGGACAATCCTGAAGACTGTTGGGTTTAGATTAACTCTTTCGGAATCGTCTTGTTGAAATGTCACTTTCAAGGGAGAACGTACGGCGCAGCAACAAAAGGATAAACCTTTTTGATCACCGCTGTCCCAATGTAAAGATGAGAAAGAGCTGGGTTGGACTGAGCGACGCGCTCGAAGTCGGAACCCATTTCCCTTTCGAAAGGACATTGCTTTGGGCGCAAAAAGAATTCAATAAACATGTGAAGTTTTCGGAGCCGAGGCAACGATTGAATGCAACTGCTGACGCGATGATGGACGTCGAGATTGAGAGACACTGGCATTCTGTAGATTCCGCTGATATCAAGATATTACAACAGCGGCATCGATTCTGCAATTGTCTTCAATCCATGAAAATAGAACTCTTCTTCGCTAAACATAGACCAATTTCCAACAATTCGGAACTTTTTCAATGAACTGAAATCGCTCTCCAGCGGAAAGTTGAAGAATCCGTCGCGAGACAACTGATTATTGTAGCTCAGATCTAACTCTAGAAGGTGTTCCAAGGGGGAGAAGCCCATCAGCAGCGCATCTGTAATCGCGCAAGTAGCCAATCGTAGCACGGTCAAATGACGAAACGATGATTCCCTATCCGGATGGAGCGTGTGTGAGCTCGACGTCAAATTTTGCGCGCACTTGGCAAAACTCCGAGTGGGATCATCGAAAGCAACGCGATGAGCCCTCCAAGTATAGTGGTAAGACGCCAAACCGGCGTCGACCAACTCATGATTTTCGAGTCGCGATCGAGTTAATGCGAAGAAGAGGTGAAGCGAATCGAGATTGATCGCATGAAATGGCCTCAATGCGGACTCCGGATCAACATCGACGAGCAACCTATCCACTGCCTTCCCGATGACGATGGTAAGCGATTTGAGACTCGCTGAAAGGGATTCGATTGCTCGCGGGCTGATCCAACTTAAATCGATGGCGAGACTTTCGACGCATTCCAAGCCGGGGAAAAAGGCGTCCCATTCCGACGCTTTCGGCATGCACGATCCGCGAAGATCGAGTTGGCGCAGCGACGCCCATCCCGCTTGCGCGCACGACGGGAGACAGGCTCGTGCGCAATTCGCGATCGACAGCGATTTGAGCTTCGTCGCGCGGCGCACGAGAAAGGCGTTCAAGCGCGACGTCGTCAAATAGGCGGCTTCATCGAACGAAGTCGTTCTAGACGACGTTTTAGACGACGTTTAGCCAATTAGACAAAAACAACAGACCCTTCGAACCGGTGGCTCTGTGTAGCCGCGTAGGTGGCGTAGAGACGTCTCGATGTCGCTGCCAGTCGAATGCGATCGCGCTCATCATCGACGTAGCTGAAGATACGAAAGAGAAGCTCCGAAAGAGAAGCTCCATTGGGAGGGAGTTCATGTCCGCGTAGTGACGTGAACAGCCTGTTCTATAAAAAGATTTGTGTCGTCAATAGATGGTTGCACTTACGTAGCAGCGCGTTTCTCTCCGTCGCCACTGTGATTGATATTGATTAAAAAGAAATCGGAAGAGATGCCTGTGCGCTTCGACGCCGTACTTCATTAATCTTCCGCTCCTGCAACCGAAAAAGGACGCCAAAGCCACTGAGACACACGACATACATGCTGCACTTATCAGACGATCCAAAGGTGACTTAAAAATCTTCTAATCCATTTCTCTTTCAAAAAGTGTAGGTCCATCAATTGGTCCATCAGTTTCCGTCCACTCTTCTCCGCTCCTGACCTTCTCGTTTCTCTCTCTTACATAAAATTCTTCTCTTTCTTAGACGTCGAGAATGTGAGCTACATTCAAAAGCCATCGAAAAAATGCAGTACCGTATATAGCTTTCTTCACCTTTAGACTAATCGTTCCATTTATCATACCTTGAAAACGTAGCTATCAATGACCTTGCCAAATCGAAAAAAATTCCAAAGAGTCTCGAGTGCTGTGAATATCGCTTTTTCTTTTAGTTGTTCATTTTCTCAAATAAAAGAAAAGAACTTAAATCTTATTCAGGATACTTGTTCTGAGTAGTTTCTCGAGTAAGTGCAAGCTCTGCCGTTTGAAAAGCAGAGCTTGCACTATTGGACAAAGTGCGGTAAAACGAGGTAATTTGATTAATTAACCTTACGCTGTCCTGCCCCCAATATTGGGTGCGGGTGACGTCATCTCTTTAGGTGCGTAACATAGCCAGAAGGACTGCTTTTAGCTGTAGAAGCTTAGCGTACTATAGTAAAGTAACAATAAAGGCTTCGACTTACGTGTAGTGACGTGTCGTGTTGTTTCGGTTACCAAGGACTCCAAGGGCGTAACCAAAATGGCTGCTCGCGAACACTTGCGTCGTGCTTCGGCTGCTAACGCCGGCTCTTTTCTCGCTTGCGCTTTATACGAAGATAGTTCCGATGACAGCGAAGTCTACGAAGAACCAGTCGTCGAGCCTTTGGAAAGTAAGAAACGGCTTCATCGATCGACCGTTTTTGGTTTGGGGCCCCCGGAATTCTTTTCCTTCAAATAATTTTTTTAGGCGACGAAAGCGTTGACGAAGACGTCGAAAACGAGACGGACGAAGACCGCGAGTCGTCTTCCGAAGAGAGCATCGTCGTTTCGGAAGGTAAAAAAATGGGCGTATTACTTCCGCCATCTCGAAGAAACTTCCGGTTCAGATCGAAGCGTCTCGGGATCGGATAGCGACGACGACGAACCTATTTCCAGGCCGAGAGCACCCACGAGGGCTCGAGGAAGAGGTAGAGGAGGCCGTGGAAGACGAACGATCGGCAGAAGACGCGAAAATCTTGAAGAAGATTCAGACGAGTGGACAGAGGATTGGGAGGGCGTGGACCGAGTCGATTATTCGTCTCGATCTGGTTCTACACGAGTTTTTGCCGGAGAAATCGATGCCATTACGTACAACAAATATTTTATGCTGCAAAGATAATTATTTACAAATTTATGTAGATGTTTCAATCTCTTCTTCACGGAAAATGTATGGCAAATGCTTGTCATCAACACGAATTTGAATGCTGTGGCCAAAAATGCCGGACAACGTGGTCAACGACCTTGGACTCCAGTTTCCGTCGAGGTAAACGAAATCATCAAGTAAAATTATTTATTGCCAACTTCGTGTAGGAGATGAAGACATTCTTTGGTCTCTTGATCCTGATGGGTTACATGAGATTTCCACGGATCGAAGATTATTGGCAGACGGCCATACCACTTTTGAAATGCTGTTTGTCTGATGTTATGAATATGACAAGGTACTTGTGTATTTGCAAACGTATTATTAGTGACGTATTTGCATAGGTTTTGGCAAATTTTACGATTTTTTCACGTGGTTGATCCAGCGAATGAATTGTCATGAAACGATCCTGCGTATGACAAATTGCAGAAAGTGCGGCCATTGATCGACCTTCTCCAAGCATCACTCAAAACGGAGTATGGCTTACGACGAGAAATAACCATTGACGAGGCAATGATTCCGTACAAAGGACGTCTTGGTTACAAACAGGACATGAAGGACAAGCCAACTAAATGGGGAATCAAGGTAAGACAAGAAAGATTTAGAATAACTTTTCTACGCATTTTTACAGGTGTTTATTTTGGCGAAATCGTCTACGGGCTACGTATACAAATTTGACATCTACACCGGAAAGAAAGCAAACCCAGGGGAACACGGATTGTCAACTCAGATTGTCCTGGATTTGACGGAGGGCATGGATGGAAAGAGACACGTTTTGTATACGGATATTTACTATTCGTCGCCGACGCTGTTCGATCTTCTGTGGGACAAAAATCTACTGCTGTGGGACTGTTCGACCTCACCGGAAAGAATTTCCAAAGCAACTTCGAGCGTTGCCGAAAAAGAAAGATGTGCGCAGAGGCTTTTACCGGTATCTTTGCCGACGACGCATGATGGCATGCGTTTGGTTCGACAGAAGTTTTGTATTTTTTTGTCGACTGCCCATGTGCCTAGGCTCGACGACGGAACTATTCCTACAACGAAACGGCAAGATGGTCGGAATTCTGTCAACGTTGAGTGTCCTCCTCTTCTGGAGCCTTATAATGCCAACATGAGGGGCGTTGACAGGGGCGACCAAATAACGGCTCTCTACGACATTGGAAGGAAAAGCAGAAAACCCTGGCGACGGATTGCATTTTATTTGCTCGAAGCAGCGGTATTGAATGCTTTCATTGTGGAGAAACGGCTCGATCCAGAAAGAGAAGGAGCTAAAAGGGATTTTCGTTCTTTTCGTTTGGAACTTGGCGTTGCACTCGTAGGAAAGTTTTCGGGGAAGAAACAAAAAGGCAGAAAAAGGCAGCGTCCGGACATAAGGCTTGACACTTCACTTTCTCATCTTCCAATTTCCGAGGGGAAGCGTCTTCAATGCGTCTGCTGCAGCGAGAAAGCCTGAAAAGCGAAAGCCCGAAAAGTGACACCCCTCCCCAATTTCCTTCACGAAGTGTACACTCGGTGCACAGCTCGCGACGTGCATCTTTGCATCGCGTCAGATCGAAATTGTTTCCACGAATATCACACGTCGAGTAAGCTGTGAACGACGACGAACGTGCTGTTTATTTTGTTGCGTTTGCAAATGGTTGCGTTTGCGAATAATTCTTTGCGTTTTCGGCCCCTTAATGTTGATTTGAGTTGACTTCCGGTTCGCCTGACTAAGAAAATAATTTATGATACGCGAGAAAGTTACCGGAATGCAGCGATTGAACAAGAAAGAGACAGTTTCGAAGACCTGCGAATATACGGTGAGCCCTACTTAGAATTTCTTACTTATAAGGAAGCCTAAGTCTTTTATTTCGTTGCTATGACAACAAAATCTTCTATAGCATTCTTCTTTAAACTCTTACGAATTAGATTGACAAAGGTTGCTAGGTGCTATTAGGTCTCGCTGGCTCGCAATTTTGAATGTCGCGCGTGACATGCGCATTTCCTGTAACCGGAAATGAATTAATTTGACAGCGAAAGGGTTAGGGATCTTCGTTGTTCCTAGGTGCTTTATATGGTCTTTTCGTCTTTCTTATTTCATTCCCAGTGTTTCGTATGATCAGATAAGTTTGTTGTGTTCTTTTTCCTGTCGTTTTGCTTTGCTTTTGTTTTTCTTCTTAGGTGTAGGATGTGTGTGTCGTCCGTTGTGGTTGTGCGTGATTGTTTGTGGGAGATTTTTTTGAATTTTATTCCGGTGAGTTTGGCGTCGGGTTGTAGTTTGTTTTTGTGGTAATTAGTGCGTTTACTTGTATTTATCATTTGCATTGTGTCGTCTGTTGTAGTTGTGCGTGATTGTGGGGGATTTTGAATTTTATTCTGGTATGTTTGGTGTGGAAGAGGCAGTTTGTTTTGCGGTGGTTAGTGATTATTTACCATTTTGTGTTTTTGTCATTTTATGCGTGTGTCTTTATTTGTGTTATTATTATTATTGGTGATTTTGCTGTAGGCTTTTGTTGCCCATGATATTGTTTGTTGATGTGTTTAGTTCTTGTTGGGTTTCGTTTCCGTCTGAATGTTTTTCAAATTTTGAATTCAATCCTTTGGGGTACAGTGTGTTTAGCGTTTTTATCCATTTGGCTTCTGTTTGTATTAGATCGGCTTTTACTACTTGTTGGATTGGGGTGACTTTGAAGTTTGTTTCAAAATTGAGTTTGTGCAATTTTACATGTTGGTAGATTAGGTAATTTTTATATTTTGCGTCGTTCCTATGTCTTGTGATTCTCTCTTGTAGTGTTTTTTTGGTCGTTTGTCCTACGTATTGATTAGGGGTAGGATTAGGGGGGTGGGATTAGGGTGAGGGTTAGTGTTAGGGTGACGGTTAGTGTTAGGGTGAGGGGTGAGGCGTATGATTAGGGTGGTGGGGGTTAAAGAGTTTTTCTGGTTACGGGGTTTAGGGGGGAGGATTGGAGGAGGGGTGGATGAATTGGTTGTGGTATTGTGATGTCCCACGTCTTGAATGTAGTGGGGTAGCTTACTTTGTTAAATTTAGAGGGGATGGCCATTTAGATTGTCGTGGACGATGATGAGTGTGGTGATTTTAGACGAGGAGGACGAGGAGGAGGAGGGCAGTAGCATAGGCAACTTTTCGTGTAGTATTTATTTTCAAATATACTTCACGGAAATTATTAGCATTTGCCGAGAATTCGTTCATTTTTGGCATTCAATCCTTTCGGGGCTCGCGTGCCCATGCATTTAATCCATTGTTCTAAATAGCTAAGGTCGTATGATGTGTTTAGTATAAAATCGATTGGTTGGATTGTTTTTGGGTCAAATGAGGTCCATCCGTGTTCATGGATGTGCTCGTAGAGGTGTAATGTTTTTTTCTGGTGGAATTGTAAACGGTGTCTGCGTAGTCTCTTTGCCAACGTTTTTGTGGTTTGCCCAATGTACTGTTTTCCGCAGATCGGGCATTCTAGTAAATAGATTAGTAGACGGGAAGTGCAGGTGTATTCCCCGTCCACTGGGAAGGTTTCGTTGGTTGATAGACTTGTGACAGTTGTGCGGCGCCGTATACTTTTACAGCATTTGCAATTAATTTTGTTACATGGAGTAACGGATGATTGGGCCACGGTAAGGGGGGGGGGGGGGGGGGGGGGGGGGTGCTTCTGTGGGGACCGTTTCCTTTGTTTTGGTTGTGGTAGTTGTAGGTAGTTTAGCACGGACTAGAGTGTCACGTAGGTTTTTGGATCTTTTAAAAGCTATTTTTGGGCGATTTGGGAATATTTCATTTAGTGGTTCGTCGTTTTCTATTACATTCCATAGGTTGTGTATTGATTTCTTTAGAGTTGGGAACCAGGGGTCGTATGGGATTACTAGTGTCAATGGTGTCTCTTTTGTGTTGTCAGGTATGGTTGGGTTTTCAGGGTGTGGTATTTTATTGACTAATTCCGTGCGCTTTTCAAAGGGGAACGTTTGGTGTATTTCCTCGATTAGCGGTGAGGGGTAGCCTCTGTTTTGGAATTTCTGTTTGAGGGTTTTCTTTGTTTGTAGGAAGGTTTCTTTGTTGGATGTGGCGCGTAGGAATCGATGCATTTCACCTTTTAGGACACTAGTTTTCATTGCCTTTGGATGCGATCAGGTGTAGTATAAATATTGGAATTTGTTCGTTGGTTTAATGTGGGTTTTGATGTCTAGGATAACGCTTTCGGCGAAGCGGGCCCTTTAAAAATATTAATGTCAAGGAATGTTGCTTTTTCTTCACTCCGTTCATGTGTGAATTTAATTCTTGGATGGAACGAATTCTTGGATAAAGGTGTCTAAGTTTTCTGGCGAGTGAGTCCAGAAGATTAGGATGTCGTCTATAAATCGAAAATAGTGTAGTTGTTTCAGAGTTTGAGTGGTGAGAAATCGTTGCTCTAGGTCTGCCATGAAAAGATTTGCCAGCGAGGGTGCTGTGCGCTTACCCATCGCTGTTCCTCTTAATTGTAAGTATGGGGCATTATTGAATACGAATGTGTTGTTTTTTAGGATATGGTGTAGGAAAATACGAATCATGTTGGCTATGTTTGGATTGTTGTGTTCCCTCTGTACGAAGGTGGCACAGATTTCAATGGCTTCCGCTTGGGGGATAGACGGATAAAGGGCAGTGACATCAAGTGAAACAAGTATGACGTTTGGTGGGAGTGGGAGGGTCTCAATAATTTTAATTAGATGAGAACTATCCCTGATGTAGCTAGGTTGTTTTTTAGTTATAGGTGAGAGGTAGGAGTCTACCAGTGCTGAGATTAGTTCAGTGGGTCCTCCAGAACCGCTGCAGATAGGGCGGACTTTATGTGGATTTTTATGGAGCTTTTTTAGGAAATATAGAAGTTGGGGGTGCGTGTTTTGGTTGGGTCCTGTTGGAGATATTCTCGTGTATAGAAGTCTAGCGGTCCGTTCTTGTAGAAGTGTTCAATGGCTTCATTGATTGTTGTTACGATTGCTTTGGTAGGGTCCTCTATGGTGGCCCGGTAGGGTCATTTTATGAAACAAGTGATTGGTGACAAGTGATTCGTGACAAGTGATTCGTTACAAGTGATTGGTGACAAGTGATTCGTGACTTTGAGCAAGTGCTTTTCTCCCGGAAGGAACTTTCTAGAATGCTTCTTTTAGCGCGCTTTAGGACTATGTTTGCCTTTCAGCATGAAGGTTTTCCTGGCTGCTTCTCTCTTTCTAGCGTTCACATCTTTGTTCTCGCAGTTAACTTTGAGAGTAACACGGCTCATTGCTGCGTATTTCCACCTTGGAAAGAAGTGTTCGGTGGTACAAAGCTATTTGAAGTATTGTCATGGAATTCTCTTAAGGCAGTTCTTTCCCCGTTTTTGGCAGAGTTCAGTCAGTGTTAAAATAGTATTTTCTCCCACAGCCTTTCGACACTGAAGCGTTGTCTTCGCCGTTTGCGACTGCAACGCCGGCAAAGACATCGGGCTGATTTTCTTCTCATTCTTCGTTTAGTTCGGGTAACATTACGCTTTCACTAGTTCCATTGACAAAACAGCATCGTGGCCTTCTGTCACTCATCAGCTCTGCATTTAGCGCGAAATAAATGATCAAAATGCCTACTCTGGTTACAGGCACGTGTGGAAAAGCGTTCAAAGAAAATGCGTTAGGCACATTCCAAGGTCGGTCGCTTTTAAATATTTTAATGCATATAATTTGTTTTGCTGGGTGTACGTAATTTAGAGAGATTGTTCGCAAAATAATTTCTATTGAAAATCCCGATGACGTGGCGATGCGAAAAAGGCATCGCTTCATTCGTCGACAATATTCTTCTCCTGTAAAAATTCAATGCCGAAAAGGTTCCTTTCCTTATATGCATCACAATTTCTTGTCAGGGGCCAAACTTTACTTGGCATGTGGACGGCTACGACAAGTTAAAGCGATTTGGCTTTCCCATTCACGGAGGAATTGACGGGTAAGTGCAGAACTACTACTAATAATTAAAGGCAATTATTTCTATTTCGTTCAGCTTTTCTCGTCGGCTAATGTGGCTTCGATTGGTCGGCAGCAACAACAATCCTCTACATATTGCTGACTTGTTTCTCGACTGCGTTTTCCTTAACAGATGTAATTACATAATGGTGTCTGTCAAGATTTACTATTTTCTTGTATGAAGGCTGTCCTGCTGTCGTTCGCTCTGATTACGGCACAGAAAATACGCTTCTATCCAAGATGCAGATGATGGTAAGAGATGAGGGCAATGACGGTCTCGCAGGTGGTCGCAGCCACCAGTTTGGAAAATCGGCATTCAATCAACGGATTGAATCTTTTTGGTCACAACTCTCCAGAACTTTTACTTGTATTGGAGTGATCAACTGCAGGTCCATAGAATTCAGTTCAATAAAATGAACTTGACCGTAGAACTTTCGTCACAGACTTTATCCGACAGAGGACTCGTCGATTACTCAGATTGTTTGCAAAGGTGGGTGTTGTCAAAAAAATTACGGCCTAATTAACTAACGATTCAATGAAAGAGACTGTGTGCGGCTTATTCTGTGGGATCATTTACAGTCCAAGCTGCAAGATTTTTGTCAATGGTGGAATGGTCATACCATTCGCCGTCAAATGAATTTACGAACGATATCTGGCGCGTCCCCCGATGACTTCTTCTTTGTTCCTAGGCGATATGGTATATATGTACGTAGTTAAAAGATGTGGAACTAACGCGCTAACTAGGAATGCGCGATTGCCGGAAGTCTGTGCGCGATGACGTCATTGCCTATGGTAAGGCAAAGACACGTGGAATATCGAAGCGGCTGAACGTTCCCCACATTTTGAAGCACTTTGCAAGGGTTTTTTTGGCGCAATATGATTTAGTGCTTGAGGATTTAGTCATGCTGCGCTCGCGACAATGCGTCGTGCTTGCTGCAGAATTTGCAGCATTCATTCAAGATTTAATAAACTAAATTTATAACTGTTGCAATGCAATGACGCGAAATCGTCAACCAAACGCAAAAAAATACTTACTATCAGTTCCGTAACGCGGCAATAAACTCTTAAAGTTTCAGTGAACAATTACTCGAAATTCGTCTCACGCGTAGCTGCAAATAGCAGCGAAAACAGTTACGCTTAAAGTTCAATAAGAGGAACAGCCAAAAGCTGTTCCACGATAACTTCCATTGACGGCTTCTTCGAAGGGCACAGAGCGAAACAACCGGTGCACAGGTCTTTCGCACGATGAGGCAAATCTTCAACGTCTGGTGTGCGCACTGGGTTGCGACAGAGGCAACACAGTATTTCCGACTCGTCAAAGTCTCCCCAAACCAGCATTTCTGTTATGACCTCCACGAGAACGCACGCATAGGACCACACATCGACGAAAACCGTTTTGTCGCATCGTTGAAACATTTCCGGAGCCACGTAGAGAGTCGTCCCTCGCCTACCAACACTTGTAACAGTAACGCGGCCTTTCTTGCGCAGGCCCGCGACGCCGAGATCGCATATCCGGACTTTGATGCTTGGCCATTCTATCTGCTCAGAAAACCGTGCAGAAACTTCTTTTCTGTGCTGGTTTGTCACTTTACCAAGAAATTGAAAGGTTTGATGTCGAAGTGGACAATGCGTTGTTTGTGGAGATACGCCAGACCCACAGCTGCTTCAAAAGCTATAAAATTTTTGTCGGCAACACCAAGGGTAACCTAAAATCATCATTCAGTAAATCGTGACACTATCGAAAAGTCGCGTTAGTTCTTACACCTGATATCGGTCGAAACAAAATGGTACTTAGATCGTAACCGTCCACCAACTTCGTAACGAGGAAGATGGTGTCGCTCTCTTTGGCGAAACCAAAGAATCTTACAATGTTGGTGTGGTTTAGTCTCCTTTACATGTCTCTTTAGCATATTAAAGGCACGTAGATCAGCACTTACGCAACCATAGCCACTTCTTTTTCGGGGTCGAAAGACATGACAGACCCGATGTGCATTGTTTGTACGGCGACAGGGGAGCAGTTGTACACTCCCTTGTTCACTTTGCCAAAGCGGCCTTCACCAATCATTTCTCCCACTTCGATGGATTCTCGACGAATCTTCCACTCTGTGTTTTACCAGTTCCAGTCGAAACTACAAAACGACGCCTTTTCTCACCTGTGCCAGAGCCCAATGAAACGTGACTGGTGACAGAAGCTGACGATGCCTTGCTTCCTATTGCAAAATGGTGATAAACGCAACTGAAAAGCTGTGAAAAAGACATTTGTCGTGCATCTCACCTCCGGACTCGCCAGCACCTGCATGTTGAACATAAGGCAAAGTCTTCGACGTCATCGAGCGTGAAGAAATGGACATGAGACTATCAGCGCCTGCATACATATGACATATTACTTGCATCAATATATTGTCGTTTGGCGAGAATTACGCGATGAGCGACTTTTTTCGGACACGACATTGACAAGAGGCAGGCCTTCGTCGTCGTCCGCCAGCGAACTCCGCGTTGACGGGGTGACAATATGAACTGTGATAAGGAACGAAGGAAATTATTCAACAGAGGAACAGCATTTGAAAAGAAAAGTAGCCTTACAGTCTGAAGGAAGTACGGCATATATAACAGGCAGCTTTTTGCCCAAGGACTTTTGATATAAAGCGAGACTGAATTCGTGCTCTTTTTTCGTCTCCGGATCGATGATGGTTTCCGCAAGCAGACGCTGAGTTCGTCCAACTGGTTTGTACAGCACGATATCTGCCCAATGGAGATAACGGTATGCACTATCAGTAGGGTCAAAAGACTCTCTCACTGTTGGCCTTTCCTGTGAACTTCGTTTTGTCCTTGTAAAATTTTGCAAATGCGAAACGCTGCAGATCCGCAATAGTTGCCGTCAGGGGTAGGTGAGCTAATGGAATGTTGATATCGGCAGGTTGTGTGTCACTTCGGAATGGCTTCAACACTGTGTTGTGCCTCGAATTGGTGGACAGACACCGAGGAAGAATATTCACTTCGACAATCTTACCCCAAAAAAATAATAGTTTGAGAGGAAACGTGTCATCTCGTGCAATGCGTCTTACCCGTTCAGCGTCGGGCAGACGAGCTTTTCTTTTTTCCCCGATTTCTTTTTAGCTTCGTCGTGCCCGCGACGTTTTGAACGAGCGACAGCGTCATACTTCTTTTTAAAGGGGCACTGTAACGGTTTTTAAACCTATACTACTATTAAAGTTCTTATGTTTTCTAATCGTTTCGCGCCGGTTTTGCTGGCATTGTGTGCTTTGGCTACGAGAACGAAGCGTTTTAACTCTGTAATAACGGGCGTTCTGTGACGTAACTGGTCCACGCAGCTACCCGGATACAAAAAATGATCCGTAGTTTATGTCGAAGGCGTCACCTGCCAAGAAAGTTTGAAGGAAAAAAGTGTAGATCGTAAGGACTGAAAACGTTCTGTACTGACTTGCATTCGCTAACTAGAAGCGGAAAGGAGATAAAGCCGGAAACGCGCTTTTGTGCGTCATGTATTCGAAGCTGTCTTCCGTGCTTTTCCGCTCATTGTCCCACTTAATTTATCATGTGCAAAGGTTCGCCCACGTTGTGCAATTACAGGTTTACAGACATACGGACGGAAAGGCACGGAAGACAGCATGAAATGCATGACGAACAAAAGCGCGTTTCCGGCTTTATCTCGTTTCCGCTTGTAGTTAGCGAATTCAAGTCATTACCGAACGGTTTCAGTCCTTACGATCTACACTTTTTTCTTTCAAACTTTCTCGGCAGGTGACGCCTTTGACGTAAACACCGGTTCATTTTTTGTATCCGGGTAGCTGCGTGGACCAGTTACGTCACAGAATGCCCGTCATTACAGAGTTAAAACGCTTCGTTCTCGTAGCCGAAGCACACAATGCCAGCAAAACGGGCGCAAAACGATTAGCAAACGTAAGAACTTTAATAGTAGTATATGTTTAACAACCGTTACAGTGCCCCTTTAAGCTTCTCCAGTTTCGCAGATGATCAGTGATGAAATGGCATTGCGGTGTTTTACCGTCCTGCAGAGGAAGGGAAACGTCTGCGAGGATGACATCGTTATCGTAGGAACTGCTCTCGTCGTCTAGGCGCAACTTTCGGCGTGAAGACATCGTAAAAGGTCGAAAAACGAGAATATAGCAGAGCGAGAGATGAAGGAAGTGCGAAGGAAAAACAAGACTAGCGCGCTAAGAAGAGAACATTCTAGAAGATGGGCGTGGCCGACCAATGTCACTTGTCACTAGGCACTTGTCACGAATCACGTGTCAAGAATCACTTGTCACCAATCACTTGTCACGAATCACTTGTCACGAATCACTTGTCACGAATCACTTGTCACGAATCACTTGTCACGAATCACTTGTCACGAATCACGTGTCACGAATCACTTGTCACCAATCACTTGTCACCAATCACTTGTCACCAATCACTTGTCACCAATCACTTGTCACCAATCACTTGTCACCAATCACTTGTCACCAATCACTTGTCACCAATCACTTGTCACCAATCACTTGTCACTTGTTCAAATTCACTTGTTCAAAGTGAATTGAACCATGATTGAACTGATATGACAAAAATACGGGCACTTTTAACCCAACCCGGATAACGAGATAAAGACACGCACTCATGGCGTGTTACCAATTTGATGATGAAGTAGACGATGATGCTTTATGCCGATGCGTTGATAGCGCAGGTAAAGCTTGCTCTAACGACCATTTGCGTTACCTGCATCCGTTTTCTTTTGGCTGCGGAACGGCACGTAGAAGATGCCAAAGGCAAAGAAGTAAGGAACGAAGAACATGCATGGACTGTTAGGGACATTTTACAGTGGGTAAATTCCTGCTCGATGCAATGTATGGGGACGAGTAGCTCAAATTCAGATTTTTTATACTATTAGAACCCCGCAGAATGTTCTTTCAAGGTCCCCTTCGTCAATGTGAAAGTAACTGAACTAATAGAAACTGGGATGAGCTGGAGTGGGACTGTTGCTGACGATACGGGTACTTCGTAAAAGAAGAGAGACATAGAAACACAAACATACTAATATCCTAACCCAAACATATCCCACAATCTAGGAAAAATGGGCGCTGCGTTTAAGCGAACAATTTGTCAATACAATTCACAGCCGTTCAAAGTTAAAAAAGGATTATATCTGCATTTGAAAAATGTGCGTTTGACACATACGTATAAAAGAAACTTGATTTTGTTGTTCTTAGGCAACAGTTTTTAATCTTGACAGAAAAAACTTCCCCACAACAAATGTCTCAACATCACTGAAAAAAACATTGTACACGTTGTCTCATAAGGTACTTAATTAAGAATGCAACAGGGCTCGATTTAGTCTAAAAATTTTCCATCGCAAGAACTGCTACGCAAAACAATCTTTGCGTAGCAGCACTTTTAAAATGCATCGCAATTTGTTTAACTTACGTTAAACGATGTGTAAGCATAAGTCGTACACTAACAGTATGTTATGACATAGATAAGTCATTAAGTTTCTAAGTCAAAGTGAAACTGACTCCGAATTCGAGTCTCCATATTTCCTTTTTCGAGATCCATATGGCTGAGTTCCCGAACGTCTAGCGGTGGTAAAAAACCACCGTGTCGCTTCCTTCGGTTCAAAGTTTTCTGTAGGAGGTCCGTCGATGCTGATTCGCATGAGGTTGTCGAGGCTTTCTTTTCCGAGACTTGAACGCCAATCGGTCTTGATTCGTCTCATTGCACTAAATCCCCGCTCGACTATAGCGTTGCTCACGGGAAGAAGCAGCAAAATGCGAATGAAGTGTACAAGATTGGAAAAGGAGTGACTGTACTCGGTCAGCACAATAGGACAAATCTTATTCTTTTCCACATGTTGCAAGTTGTCAAGCCAAAAGACTTTGAATGTTGTCCACTCGCTCATAATGTTTTCGACTGATGTATTCTTTGCCTCGAGTGCGAGGTTGAAATGACGAACTGCTGATGAAATTTCGCTGTCTCCGTAGCCCATGATTTGATCCTTGTCCGTTGGCCATAATTTCGTGTCAAGCAACCGAACGGCCTTGAAGAAATCTTTCTTTAAGTCATTCATCCGATTAGCAACGCAGTTATTGACAGCCGTAATATAAAGGTTTCGGGAGTTATTAAACGCCTCAAGAACGTCTCGTCGAACTCCAGTCAGCTTGACGCCACAATAATCTGCTCTTCCGTTGTCAACGTCTACAGCAGAAAGAAATTTTGTAATTTCTGTTGTTTCAATTGTTCCTTCGCGCAACCTCTCGGCGGAAACATGAAGTGTATCTAGGATAGCTATTGCTAAAGGCAAGTCCATCAAACTACCTTGTAAATTGCATGATAGTTTAGCCAAGGGCTTCAACAATGCTCGAAAGAAGAGCATATGCAGCACAAATTTGAAGCTCTTTAACTTTTTCAAATAGCCTTGGAAACGAGTTCTTTCTGTTGCAGGCGAGCTCTCAGAAGAAAGGGACTCTATGTGAGCACAGATAACGGCATATCCTGCAATTAAGCTGTCAAGAGCGTTGCATTTGTGTTGTAGCCACCTCGTTCCGTGGGCCCTTCTCCGGCTTTTTTACTGCAGTCTCTAGTATAATTCCTAAGTCTCTTAACTGTCTTAGCCGCTGAGGACTCTTTTGGTAGACATAGTACATGTCCATTAGCACTTTCGTAACTTCCGTCATGTATGTTTCTGAAAAAGCGTCTTTAGCAGCCAATTCAAGGCGATGGTTTAGACAGTGAATGCCTTCTATCCAGGGAACTTCTTGTCGCAGTAAGGTAACTAAACCTCGTCGACGTCCCAGGTTTACAGCAGCACCATCAACGCACAATCCAATCAACTTAGTTTTCCAGTCATCTATGCCCATTTCAGCAAAAACGTCTTGGACAGTAGCAAAAATTCCTTCAGCTGTAG
Organism: Oscarella lobularis; assembly: GCF_947507565.1. Taxonomy (NCBI): domain Eukaryota; kingdom Metazoa; phylum Porifera; class Homoscleromorpha; order Homosclerophorida; family Oscarellidae; genus Oscarella; species Oscarella lobularis. The sequence continues at coordinate 1,295,144 of NC_089181.1, read as the reverse complement.
CATCCGCGACATCTTTTAATCGCAGAAATCGACAATCGATTGTTCCATCTTGCCGAGCAAACATCATGTGAATTGGCTCTTTTCCCTTGACACTACAGTCTGTCGAACCATCCATCAGCAGCGAAATATAAGGTGATGCCTTCATATCTTTAAGCACGGCGTCTTTGAGCGTTTGACTGATAACATCTTTAAATTCTCGGCACTTTTTGTCGGTTGCGTATGTATTACCCAAGGCAACTCTTTGTCGTTTTTCCAAAGCAAGTAAAGACGGAAACTTGGCAAAAGGAAGTTCCTCTTTTGCTAAATAGTACGCCACATCAAAAAGTTTCTGCACACGCTCCTCTTCTTCACTTGAAGCTACTGCCATCACACGGCTTATTGGAGTCGACGTGTAGAGGTTCGAAATAGATGCTGTTGGCCGTTTCTCTCGTCTTCTGGCTTCTTCGTGCATTTGCGACTTCGAGTGCTTCGCGACGTTATCTTTCTTTAGCGATTTGCCTGATATGCCTTCGACAAAAGCGGGACTGTAATTCCGACAGCAGGGCGGAATATCGTTGCGCATGCGCGAGAATATGTACTGCTACAAGTGTAATTTTATTAAATTAAAAGGGGCTGGGCCAAGTTGGCGAAGCTCTGGCCAAGGCTAAGAGCGAGCCTAACTCATAGAGCGTTATTTTCTCTTTCATTTTGACCTCGACGAAAAAAAATCGAGCGACACGAGTTTTCAGGAATCGCTCGCGAAGCTGCAAGGCCGATTATCGACTTACCCTAATCATGTCGATCTCGCGCGGAATGGACACTTTGCCACTTCTTGACCTACGAGAAAAGATCTGTGTATCAAAAAACTTGGAAATACCGCGAAATAAGTCCGCGAAAACGTCCTTCTTAGCCGCGCTTTCCAGCTGAGCCCGCCATTCGCGCCTTCTTTCTCTCCGACTTCCCTGTTCTTCGCTGTCCTGCGTTCGCAAGCCATGAGTGAATCTTCCATGTGTTATTTCGATTCCGGATCACTTACTCGATCACGAAGAGCGACCGAATCGGCCTGTTTCAGTAACGTTTCCCTGTACACAGCACGCGACGCCAGAGAACGGGGATTTCCCGACGAAGTTCACCTTTGCTTCGGCCATTCGCGTCGAATGCTCGACGAATGCTACCGCTGTGCGTTCGTCTTCGATCGCGAGCGCTGTTCGGACGGTCTTCGTCCCTGTCCCGATCGTCTATTCAAACCACTCGACGATATATCGAACAGCGTGGCCGCGTACGTATGCAGATACCATCGATCTGTCATGGACAGCTCAGAGCGCGTCACTGAGCATCCCCGCTACCAGGCGCCGCCAAAACGAGTCGCTGTTGCCGTTGCAGAAGTGCAGGTTGGTCCGTAAACGTACGTGAACTCGAGTGAATTAATATTATATTTAGCCTACGCCCACGGCCGCACCAACGCACTTCCCGCTTCCACGAACGAGGGCTGCTATTGATCTCGCACGAATGAGAGTGGAGCTAGCAGAGGCTCAAAGGCAGCTAGCAGCCAAAGAAGCCGAGAACGCTGAACTTCGTCGTCGTCGTCTTGGTAAACAAATAAATAAACAAATAAATAAATCTATTCAAAATATTTGATGATCACTAGATTTTCCTTCATTGCTCCGGTCTTTTCAAAAAGCTCTTCACGATCACCACATCCTCTACAAGCGTAAAAAGCTCTACGACGCTGAAGATATGAAAACCTTTTGTGATCAGCATGCGCCTGGACTATTTAATATGATCGAAGAAGTCATTAGCAGTGGATACTCCAACACCCTCGAACATGACCAAAGAATTTTTTTGAGACGACAAAGGGTGGTGGGAGAGTTGTACAGACTTGCCTATCTAAAAGACCAGGTAAATTATTTAACTATTAACTTTATTCATTCTATACAAAATATTTGCGTTTTAGCAAATAACGGCATTTGTAAGCGACGTGGGGTTACATTTATCCCTTAGCGGTTGCTCCGATGCGCCCTTGGAATGCGGACGAGCCATCGGCATCTGTGGGCACCCGAAGACGATTAGAGAATTTCGCAAAAAATTGGCTCATGACAACAGGCCTCTGGTAAATAAATTTATCGACACTGCTGCAAGCCAGAAAAAGAATTATGCTGCTCACCATCGACGACTTCCATTCAGTCCACACAATAATGAGGCCAACGTCTAGTGAAACGTCGACTGCAATCCATATGGCCACCTGCATAATCGACGTTCCAAATGAAATCGAGAGCTTACCTCAACCTCAGTCAGGAAATCCTGTTCACTACTGGCCAAGGAATGATGCCTGCAAAGGATCAATAAACATAGGGCTTTTGAAAGAATGGGTCTCCAAATCTTTTTTTGAAAATCTTCATCAGACGTGGATGGAAGCGCTGCCTGCAGAATTTTCTCAAATGATGCTCACGAATGTGCAGAAATCATTGATTCACTTAAGGCAAGATCCATGCTGAAGGAAATAAATCAATGAATAAATAATATTTTGCAAATAGATGCTACGCTTCACCTAGTCAAAGGGAACTCGATCAGCTAAAAACCTGCAGGCTCGTCAGCGAAACCCATCAAAATCTAAAAAACGAAAAAAATTATAAAGCTGTTTTTGATGGCATCATTAAAAGCCATCCTGCACTATTAAGGTTAGAGATTAAATTAATTGCATTTTCTAAATGAAGTCTTCAGGTACACTGAAGGGTACCTACTTCCATCACTTGGCGACTATCCAACGTTTTACTTTCAAAAAAATTAATAGCTTAGGTGTTCTAAGATAATTATTTCAAATAAGGTTAGAATTACCTTAATTTAGTATCCAAATCATCCGATTCTGCCGTCAGTCGTTCCTCTTTTGGGACCATTTCATATTTACCTTAACTCAATGGAAAATCTGTTCATCATGTATCATCCTATATTTGAAGGTACTAGTTAACTGCTAAATAAATAATTTATTATTAAAATACTTACTGTAGGCGTTTACAAAGCGTTTTTTGGGGAAAGAAAAAGTTTGCCAAAAAAACCCGCCACGAGAGAATGTCAACGATGGTGGCTGCACTCCTTGGAGGCTGGCAACTCATTCGAGAAGGAGTTCTATCGTCATTCGGAATGTGTAAAGATTACGAATTTCTATTACTGAAGCACTTCTTGGATACCATTCTTCCTCTGGTCTTTTTCTTTTACTCGGCCATTCATCGCGGGAGTCAGTATGAGCTCTGGAAATTGGCGATGGCTCAATTGGCGGTCATGTTTATTGTCCAACAGCGCCGAAACTACAACAAGGCCATGCTGTCAACCATCAGCGACTGTCTGCACTACGAGATAGCTCTTCCTCAATGGAAAGCAACTTTTTCACGTTACCTCAACGTCTTCACGGAGAAGAAGGTGGAAACATTTCATTCCCTCTTACGAGCGCAGTGTCCTGTATGGTCCAGTGCAGAACAGATCACCGAATTTGCTAACGTCTTGAGCGGGAAGAAGTTCCAAGCTGATTTTGCTTCGCATTTCCTGAAGGAGGAACCCAGAAAAAACACCTCTAGCAACGTATCTCACCTTGCCGCACTTGCAGCTGATTACGTGATGAAAAAATTCAAATTATTCACGAAAACTGCGGCGAATCAAGAGAAATTCCTAAAAAGAGGAGCAAGCGCAGGCAATTTCAATTGAAGGCCTTTGAATGCACCCTTGACCAGAGGTCCTTTCCGCTGGGATTCTCAAGCACGAAAGTTCCTCAAAATGACTTCATCTGTGATTCAGAAAAATGCTCTGAACTACGTGAGACGCCTGCAGTGCTCCTCACTTGCGGGCATTCTTTCCACGAGAAATGTCTCTCGCGTCAATCATGCATTTACTGCGAACCATTTCTGTATGAGACAATAACAGATTTAAGCAAAAAATTTAATGAAAGCATAAGAGCCACAGGGTCTGACGATGAAGACATGATTGAAGATGAAGAAGAAGAAGCTGCTGAAGACGAGGAAGCGACTAGCGACGATCTGGAAGAGTACTATACATCAGAGGAATTTATGTTGCACCTGGAAGCACAACTGGACGGATTAACACCTAGGACGACCAAACCGAAGTTTCAATCAGCCAAGCAAAAGGACCATTTGATCAGTCTTGATCATGACTACATGTAAAAATAATTATCGTGTTAATTCTGCAATACCTTGTTATTCATATTGGCAACATAAGTTCGAGAGAAAATTCGGAAAACATTTTCAAAAGCGGCAAATTATTTTTGAGGAAACTTGTTTTTCAAACCCATAGAAACATGGCCTAAAGCTGAAATAATAATTAGGCTTGGTAGACAAAGAAAGAACGCGAAAAAATCACCTACACGAAAACAGCCATCTCCGACCACGATACTTGCCAATAACATGCTTCTATAATTTCTTTAATGATATACACAAAGAAAACAGTCAAACGTAAAAGGGAAACTGAGATGCGGACCGAGTTTTCTCCTTAGCAACGGGCGCATGCGCAACGATATTCCCCCTGCTAATTCCGACAGCTTTTCAGGCGCTCACTGTGCGTCTGGCACCATTCGCAGTATATTCTCGTGATTAGACCTTTGTCCTCGTCAAACCGAAGCCATTCGCCGGATCGGTCAACTTCCAGGGCCCAACGCTTCACCGTAAGGACACTGACTGCCATGTGGAAGAAGCAAGGAAGAAAAGATCGGCGCGTGTGCATTCCTTATAGCGTGCGCTACTGCGCTTCTAAGCGTCTCTTGAGCCGAAAACTTTGCGTCGCAAAATCAGCGACGCAATTACATTCTTGCTTCGCAAAACTAAAATCTTCTGTCGCAAATTGCGATGCGATACCGCTTAAATCGAGCCCTGTGCAATATTCCCTAAATTCTTGTAGTGCATCTATTAATTAAAAAACAAGTTCTGTTCGTTTGTGTTTGTGTAAGTCATAAGCACATGCTTAAGTACTAAAACACTTTTTTGCTTCTCCCGTGTACATTTTGCCGCACTTCGGAATTAAACATCATCAATCTTGGAGAACACATATCGCTTTTCACTTCTTCAAAGTCCCTTACCACGAATCACTTGTCACGAATCACTTGTCACCAATCACTTGTCACCAATCACTTGTCACGAATCACTTGTCACCAATCACTTGTCACGAATCACTTGTCACCAATCAATTGTCACGAATCACTTGTCACCAATCACTTGTTTCATAAAATGACCCTACCGGGCCACCATAGTCCTCCCTGAGTGGTTTATATATTGTATGTCATCAAGGTGTCTGATGCTTCTTTTTTGTAGTCAAATGTGTTTTCAACCACTATGCATGAGCCTTTGTTTGCTCTTTTGATTATGACGTCTTTGTATGAGGATAATTTTTGATAGCTGTGCGTTCTTCCGGTGTAACATTAAAATGGGGGCGTGTAGGTTTTAGGCTGATAATTAGGCTTTGCAGAGCCGTTATAAATCCCTCTAGTTTTTTGCTTTTTACTTTTGTTATGGTGTAGGTTGACTTAGGTTTGAAGGGGTGCCGTGGGTATTTCCTGGATAACGGGTTCTGTTGGGCGAAGTGGTATTGTAGGCGGAGTTTTCGGACAAAATCTCGGGTGGCTATAAGTAGTTGCTTTTTGGATGGGCGAAGCGGTGTAGGACAAAAGGACAACCTTTTGTGTAGGACTGAGCGTTCATGTGTAGTTAGAACTCTTCGCGAGAGATTGACAACTGCATTAAATTTTTCATTCTTTTTCATTTTCAATAGACGCGCACGCAATAATCTGAGTCTCGCGGCTCTCATCGGAAGCGCTTTCCGCGCCCTTTTCCGTTGCTGTTTCGGCCGTGGCGTTCTTCGGGAGCGTGGTCGTCCCCGCCGTTTCTTCGGGCGCCTATGTGGAGGTATCTTACGTTTAGGTAAGGGGTGTCGGTTATTTTTCACACCTTCGTTGTGTTGTTTACGGGCTCTCCGATTAAAGAGGCCGGTCGATTCGTTTGACGATTCGATTGCGTTCTCCTGGACCGTTCGGTCGTATTCTGTCCACATTTGGATGTTGGGGTATTTCTCCCGGAGGGTTTTCTCCCTTTCCCTGGCAGTTTTTTGGTCTTTCTCAAGTGTCGCTACGACTTTTACGTAGTGGTGCACTAATCATTCTAGAATTTTTGCATCATACTCCTTTTTTAGATCCGCAAGCGTTGGGGTGATTGCCGAGTCGCGTGGGCGGTATGGGTTTATGTGTAGTGAACACGTGATACCTTTTTGGTGGTGTGCCGGAATCCATATATTTTTGGTGCTCATCAAGACGCATATGCGCCCTGGTGAGCGCCTTTATGATATGGATGGTGTATTCGGCTAGATCTTGAATTTCCTCACGCATCTGTTTTCCGTTTATCGCCGGCGTTGATGCCAGTATCGGTTCTGGCGGCGGCGGCGGTAGTGGTTCTGCTAGTGGCTTTTCGACGAGCGCTGCTTATTTACGGTCGAGTAATTTTTCCAGATACACGCCGGCTTTCCGGCGTTTAATGAATAGGTCCAAGGCATCAAGGCCCTGGCATTCGTATTCCTCTTCTTCTTTTTCTTCTCGGCGAGTTTTGGGCTTTGGTAAGGCTTTCGCTTGCGTTTCTTCTGCGAGAACCTCCTCCACGTCGTCCATGTCTAGTTGGGCGACAAGCTCGCCCATCGCAGCGTCCATAGACGCATCCAGTGAGTCGCTGTTACTCGAAGAGCTCATAACTGGCAGACCCGGGTTTCGTCGTAACCGACTTCCTCAGTGCCAATGTGAGCTCTTTGCGTGATTTCAAAGCTTTATATATAATTCTCATGTGTAAATTTCTAATTGCAGAAATTGGTTCGCGTCTGTTGCCATCTGCGAAGCTTTTTTCGCTCCAAACAATTATGAATGTGGCAAAATCGACCGCTCTTTTCGCGAAAAGCCGTTGCTATTTAGCGGGAAGCCGCTACAGTTCCAATAAGGTTCGTGTTGGATGGAGGTGTTGCTTTAGGGGTTTCTATGGGCGGGGCCTCTTGAGAGAGTGAGTCGCTGGGTTCCTTCTAGGCTATTAGGTGGGTTGGAAAAGGGGGGAGAATGGTTTGGTTCAAGTTTTTGGTGGGGTTGGAGGGGATTTCAAGCGGTGGGGTCCTCGGGGGGCCTTGTAATTTTATTTATGCACGTGCCTTGCACGTGCGGGGAATTAGGTGCACGCGATGGGTTTCATTATTAGGCCTTCAGTGTGTATTGGTTAGCTATGATTTGTTTGGTTTAATTTATGCGGGTATATTTTAGTGTTGGGATGTCCTTTAGTTTTCACACCGCCTATCGATTGCGGATTGCGAGACGCAGCCCAAAAAAATGGGTTATGAAAGGAAAGTGCACGAAGGCAAGGCTGGATGAACCGCTACATGTATATCCATTACCGACCGGCGAGGTGACAAGTTTAGGTAAGTGGTATAGGGGAATAGGGTGATTTGAAATGGTCATTGGTGATTGTATGATTATGTTTAGGATTTAGCGTGCGTTAAAGCATTTTGGGTTATAACAATGTGTTGCCAATGACTGAAAGTGGCCCCAGGAGTGCGTTTATCCATGGACTCAAGTCTCATGAATGTATCAGGTATTTGGGGGGGAAATTCTGTTCTCCTTGTGTGTTTGGTTCTGTGCACTGCATGGGGATATGATAGGGGTATTATATCGGCCTTCTTATCTAGGGGGGCGGAGGCTGGGGGACAAATACAGGGGAGGATTTTACAAGAGTAGACACGGAAGGACCTACGATGGGGAGGGAGACATACGGGTTTACGAGTTATGGGTAGATAATCTGGTTTTTAGGGGCCGGTAACCATGGTAACGGCGTGGGATTTATGGGTCATTGGCGGGGTCTTGTTAGGAAGGGAAAGTTTCGGCTGGAGTTATGTCTGTGGGTCCGAGTTATAACCATTTCGAGGCTTTGTGATGGGAAAAATTCGTTTATTAATTTTAATTACTAGGGAGGTGTAGGGATTCGTTAAGGGGTATCTGAGTGGAATTTTAGTATAGATGTCCTATTGTAGAAAAAATTTCATGTGTTTCGGAGCATTTCCCGCGAAGTTAGGCCTTATTTTCGTTTCCCAAAAGGGGCCTCTAAACTAATAAGTTGCGGGATTATCGTTGTTACGTCCGTTAGGGTCACGCCATATATCATTCGGGAGAGCTCGTCGAGTTCCATCTACGGTTATGTGGGTGGCGTTATTGTGTGTCGTCTTGATTTGTTATTAGGAGATTTGTGTTTTTGAAAACCGTCGACGTATTCCTCTAATCTCATATAGTGGATTAGGGAGATTGACAAAGTTTCTACAGGTGTTTGATAGAGAATTTTATGCGGTTTAATTTGGGTGTAGGGTCTGGTGGGCGTATTTGAGGTTTGACGTCATAAAATTGCGTTTTTAGCATGTCGATGTTTTTCCCTTTTCTCCGTTATTCGAGCTTTCCCGCTTTTTTTCTGCGCGCATTTATTGGTGTGTGAAGTCTTGTTTGTATAGTTTAGGTAAGTTCTTCTCCATCAGTATAATGCGCGTCGCCATCTTGGACAAAACATGGCCGCCACCACTTGTTTCGCGATACGTTCCGAGGCGGCTTCGCGCGCGGCTTCGCCGAATCTCTCCCCGTGCTTCGACGACGATTCTATATACCGTGGTCGGGTTTTTGGCGACGACGGGACCCCTTTCAGGATCTCGATCGCCCGTGCCATCGCCCGTCGTCTCGCGCGCGGCTTCGCAATCGTGACGCGGACCTTTTTTGGGCGTCTTTTCAAGCGTGTGGTCGGGTTTTTGGCGACGACGGAGCCCCTTTCGGCGTGTCGATCGCCCCTTGCATCGCCCGTCGTCTCGCTTCACGGCTTCGCAATCGTTCTCAATCGTGACGCGGACCGTCCTCGCGCGTCTTTTCGTGCGTTCTCGCCTGTTGTTGAAGTCTTCGCGAGGCGCGGGCCCCCTTCGCGGGTCTCTGCAAACCCTTTGGTTGGCATACGGGACGTCTATGAACCATTTAGTGGATAGCAAATTCCAAAGCCTCAATCGTCTATTACGTCAGACGTGCGCTCGGAAAAACTACATAGGGCGGGATTTTCAAGGAATGGGAAAAAAATGTTTGACCGCAGAATCTCAGTGCCATCTTCCTGATAATGATAGCGAGAAATGCCTTTGTATGGCGCGCAAATTGTCAAAATATTGCTCAAAAGCTTAAGCGTCTGCAGTTCCCCGTTAGGCTCTCCTTCGCCATGACCATTAACAAGTCGCAAGGACAAACGCTGAAAACGGTAGGCCTATGTCTCTCTACGAAATGCTTCGCGCACGGTCAATTTTACGTTGCCTGTTCGCGAGTGAGCTCTCCAAACAATCTTTACGTTATTTCCGAATCTCCCAAGACGGCGAACGTGGTGTACCGCGAGATACTATAAATACCTCCCTACTTCGACGTGCAGCGCATTTCCTTACTGAATTTGTCCCAATCAACATTGGTATGTTTATCACGCCAATATATACCATATAGCAGCTACTTCATGATTTCTGATCTAACCTCGATAAACCGTGCTAAACCTCGCCTAACCGATTCTAACAGATTTTCACACCGAACTCTCCTTTCGCTTCTGCGGAGAAACCGAAGCGAAACCGACTTTTTCAAGCCTTTCCTTGCCAGTACTGGTAATGCCAACACCTGACGCGCAAGCGTAATTCAATTACCGCTCATGCATGACGTAATATTCACTCCATCTCTCTGAAATCGCATGAAAGCGACCCTCCTGGACTCCGTTCGCCCGCTCAATACCTTTTTCGACCATCGTTCATTCCAAAAAACCTATATGCGCACGTACACCGCGCCGTCTTTGACCTTTACTCGTGGCAACACCTTCCACGCACCAGCGCATTCTCTTGCTCCTTTGTTTACAGTTCTCAATCAACATCTCTACGTCTTCTTCTCCTGCTTTCTTCCGTTCTACGGTAACTATTGTTCGCTCTCGAACAACCAGTTTTCCGAGTAAACACGCACAGTTCGATCTGCAACGAAATCCTCTGCTTTTGCGATGTGTTTCTTTATTACCGTTCGTTTACCCCGTTCATTCTGATCACACTCGATTCTTTCCCCAAAGATGACCCAATTCTCTGCGACGAATCGCTCGCCGCACGTCGGCCTTCATGAAAAGGAATCGGTGACGTTCGATCGCATATCGGATGTCTACTACTCCAAAATAAGTACGCCCGTTCGATCGCGCCTTTCAAAAGCCAATGACTTTCTCTAGAATACCGCGCCAACTTTCACGCAAAGATTGATATACTCTCCGAGATCCAACAAAAAGCCCACGTACGTTGGTTCGACGGATAGTTTGCCGACGAATCGGGGCGAATCAGATTCGTCTGCTTCTCTGCCAACAAGCACGCCCTCTTTCAAAACTACGTGCGCACCGATACCGCTCTCTTCTTTCGCAACGTCCTCATTCAAAAACGTCAAAAGGGCAACTCCATGGAGGTCGTCGTCACCAACGAAAATACGCCCATGAAGTCTCCGCAAAAAAATTCGCATCACCAATCATCTCGAAGCCAATCCCGCCGAACCGCGCCGCATCAGACTCGACGAAGTCGCCAATCAAATTCCCAGCCAAATCGTCGACATCTACGCGAAGGTCGTCGACCTCGCTCCACTCCAGCTCTCATTCGGTCCCCGATCCTCCCACGTTCGTAGCGCCGGCGTCAGTGACCAAACCGAAGCAACCGTTGTCAAGCTCTGGGGCAGCGACGCCCAGAATGTCGTCATCGGCTCCTCCTACGACTTCCGTTTTTACGTGAAGTGCGAATCCGGAGAATACTCTCTTTCACCCCATTGAACGGGAGGCCAGCAGTACCGATCGACGATCTCCAAGACGTCGCCGTCCTCGACGTCATCTTATCGCCACAACGTACTTTACTCAAGAATGTCTTCGTCCTCGGAATCGTGGATTTCCAATCCTATCTCGCCTGGTGCCGCTGCAAGCACGGCAAAGCGACTCCCGTCGAACCTCCGCGCCCCTTCGCTCGCTGCGCTAATTGCGGCACAATCGCGCGGATTGCCGATTGCCCTCGTGAGGTTACGGCGCTTCTCATCCTTGAAAACGAGACCGACCCCCGCGTCGAACTCCGCGCCAATTCTGCGTCACTACAGATCATCTGCAATGCTCCCGTCGGCTCCATTAAAGACGACATCTTCAACGCCGACAAATTCGACGTCTCTTACACCAAAGACAAGGTAATCGTGGACGTCTCTCGACAACTTCCTTCTGACGTCGCCAGCGCCGCCACGCAGCGCTCTTCTGCGCCGCCGCTCCCGCCACCGCCGCCACCGCCGCCGTCGCCGCGTCCTCACCAGCCCTAGACCCTCACTCGACCGCCGGCCCGTCGTGCTCTCGACTTCTCCGAGGACAAGGAAAAACAAACGGTTTCTGCCGCCGCTACTACAGTGCCCGTCCGCATTAGTGTCCAATCCTTCGAAGTGCTGTAGCTTAGCGATAGTTCGTCGTACGGGGTTTTACCACATACGGGCAGGTTGGTGATGGCTTGAAGAATTGCGTCAGAGTAGTCCCGTAACAGCTCGATGCTTGCCTGGGAAGTTAGTGGGCGGGCCAATCAGCTAAGGCACGTGCGAGTGAGAACCGTTAGTAAACATCCCGTAAGTTGATACGTGTCATGGCAACGACTTAGCGCGCGTTTACGTTCTCGTGTTCTTTCTTCGAAATGGCCTTACGAAAACCAACTTTGAAGCGAAAGCGACAACTATCAGCACAGCGTATGCGTGCCGCACGATTTCCTGCCTTACAAGAACAAAATCCTCCTGAACTCATTGACGCACGTGAGAATTAGCATTTATTTGATCTCACGCGGGGGAACCGCCTTTTTCTTGTATGTACAGCTGTAGCCGAGGAACCTCCTCTACCGGATCTTCCACTGCCTGCTCCATTGAGCGATCCTGATGATCAAAGCGAAGAGTTACAGGTGGAAGACGTCGAAGAGAGCGAGTGCTACACTGCAGATGATGCCTGGGATGATTTGACGTCCTGGGTGCAGTCGCGGTGTCGTGAAGATCTAAAGATGATTTCACTTGTGCTTTTCTATTATCACATGCGCCACGTCAATCCCAGCGTGATGAAATCAGCAGCAGCCACTGCAGAAATTGTCGATAAGAGCGAACGAACCATACGACGGTGGAAGGACGACTTTGAACTTCACGGAGGCGAGTTTTCCTTTTATGCCCGGGGGAAGTACAGTAGGCACTCTATTATTAGCAACGAGGACTGTGGCGCAAAAGCTTCTAAGTGGGCTAGGGATAACAGCTGCGTCAGGGGCTCGCCAAACATGACTGTCGCTCATTTTGCGCAATATATTAATAACGACCTTCTGCCCTCGCTTCGCTTACCTCCTGGATTCCCTGCTTCCATTAGTATTAGCACTGCTGGCAGATTTCTTCACAGTTTAGGCTTTGAAAGAGTGTCAGCAAACAGAAAATCTGTGTATCTGGATGGACACGAAAGGCTAGGGAGTAATTCAAAACATTGAACTTTTCTAAAAACTGTTTTTAGACCTGACGTGAAGGCAGAAAGAGAAGTGTATCTCAACACCCTTTCGCTCTTGCTGTCAACGCACAAACCACCACCGCATCCAAGTGATGAGCTTACAGGTGTACAACCATCAGACTTTGGTAGGTCATTTGTTTATCTTGTGCATCCTATGAACGTTTTTATGTGTGTACGTATCCGTATTTTTAGGTTCTGTAGATGCAGAAAAACATCTCGTGAAAATTTTTCATGACGAATCTATCTTTCAGTCTCATGAAGACCAGAGCACTATGTGGGCAATGAGCGATCAAACATCTATAAAACCTAAAGGGAAAGGCGCTGGTATCATGGTGTCTGATTTCATCGAAGAGTTTGGGGGCTTCCTTTCTCTAACTGACGATGATGTTCAATCTTTAGGTAATCCAACGGACCTCCCGAATAGTCCATGCGCAGCGAGAGTTTTGTTGGAATATGGTCAAAATCGTGAAGGGTACTGGAAATCAGAAAAATTTATGGAACAAGTTAAAAAGGCAGTTTCAATTGCAGAAGCTAAGTACCCTCAAGATCGCTTTACCTTACTGTTCATTTTTGATCAGAGCTGCAATCATACAGCAAAAGCACCTGACGCACTGGTTGCAAACAAAATGAACGTCAAACCAGGGGGAGGGCAGCCGCAATTGCGTGACACCATTTTCAGAGATGCTGTGCAATCATTTAATGATGAGAACGGAGGGCCGCATGCACTTTTCGAGGAATGGTCGATAGTCATCTGAAAAAAAGAGATGAACTGATTGCATTTCTGAATTCATTTGATGACTTTCAGAATGAACAATCAATGGTGGAAGACTTCATCAAAAACCGTGGTCATCACTGCCTGTTTCTACCCAAGTTCTGAATGCCATTGAACGCGTGTGGGGGAAGCAAAACGATACACTAGAGCCTATTGCAATTACACTATTGGAGGACTAAGAAAATCTCTGCCTAATGCTCTAGATGTAGTTACTTTAGATCTTATTAGGAAATTCTACTGGCGGGTCAGGGAATATGAAAGAGCTTATATGGATGGAAACAACGGTGGCCCTGAAGCGGAGTATGCTGTCAAAGTGTTTAAATCACACAGGAGAATACGCACGGAGAATTATACCTGATTGACTGATGTTTACGCACCTTACACTTATAAAACTCTCATAAAATAAATATACTGTTTGTCATGGCCGTCTAAAAGTGACGTCAGCCTGAGCAACTCTGTCCCTCCAGCTTCGGGTTGCTCCTGCGTAGGGTTCTCCCAAATATTTCCTTAAGTCCACGTTGTAAAATAAACGTACTGTAATGTACTACTGCAGTACAGCTCACCCTTGCGCTACAACTTTCCCTGACATCAAATAGGGCCCAATTATTTGGGCAAGACGGTATTCCACGTGGCCACTCATTACATTGCCGCGAGGAGTCCGAACAAACACGGCGACGGCGTTTGGGTCTCGGTTTCCTCTCTCCCATTCAAGAACAGCAGGGACACCTTCTCGAATGTACTGGTATCCTTCGTAAAACTTCACTCCTTTAACGAGCAGGTTGAACGAAAAACTTTCCATACCAGAGTAGTATTCAACCTAGCGTGCGCTACTTTTTCGACATAATTTTTATTCCGAATGTCCGTAACAAGTCTGCGCCCAAATCTAAGTAGCAATTGAATAAAGGCTTTGAGCGATTGTTAGAGATACCACCTAGGCACGACTGCTGTATGCACTCGCGACCTGAAAAACCCTCCTGAAGCCTGCGTGAACGTTTTGGTAAAAGACCTCTTTGCCCATAATCAGCTGATTGTATCTTTCGCAAAGGCGAAAATGGAAAAAGCGCTTTCGCCATTCTTTAGCTTTACTATCAGGCAGTAGAAAGTGCTTGATTCGATTTACGCAATGTGTACTGAAAGCCTGCACCTAAGCTTTTTGTAAAGCAACTGCTCCTGATCAGGACTTCTTCTCTATTGCGATTATAACTGAGACAAACTCTTTACGGATCATACAGTTTGTGAATAAATTCCTTATCTACAGGCTCAGCTAAAGGGCAGAGCTCTAACCTCACCTAAATTCAAATAGCGCGCGATAGCGCGCGCGCACATAAATTGGACACTAATGCGGACGGGCACTGTACGGCTTCGAAAAGCAAGCGTTCCAAGCCCCACGCGGCTTCGGGCAAAAACGCTTGACTTCAGACTCCATTTTTCTAACCGTTTTCCGTTTTCTTCGTTAGGTTTACTTGCTCGATTCCTTTCCGTCCGTCGTTAAGAGGACGATTAATTTCTCCATCGCTTTATCGACATTATGTTCGAAAATGTCGTGATTAAATTAAGGTGGTATAGTGGGTTATACCCACGCTTTTCCCATGCATTTACATAAACTTTTTTGAAAAAATGAATTTTTTTTACATGAGTTTTTAAACACTCTTCTTTCGATCCCGCGCAATTTTGAGGTGATGCGACTCTTCAAACCTGCCGAAAAAAACGCAAATTACGAGAGGCGTTTTCGATACCCTCTAAAGAGCGTTCAATTCCCGTTTTCATGGTCCCGCTTGTGCTTTCTGATGTCCCATTCATCGTTTCAGACGTTGCCAACGCTGAAAGTGGCTCACAAAGCCAGATTTCCATTGCGTTTTTTGTGCCTAGCGCGCGCGCGTCGTAGATTTTTTCCGTCTGTTTCTGCCCTTCTACGTCTCTTTCTTGGATCGCAATGGGACGGCGTACGAAATCGAAAAGAGCTGGCTTTCGTGGGACTCCGTCCTACGCGAAAAAGGCCGCTACAGAAGCAACAAGACCGTCGCGAAGCGAACCGGAAGTGGCTGTCGCGTCCGGAAGCCGAGAAGAGCAACCGTCCCTCACCGGATCGTCAGCGAAAAAGCTCGCAAACACTCCTTCTTCGTGGGCACGCATCAGAGAAACTCCGGCGCCTACGGAAGACGGCCTGACATCTATCTCGCACACCCACCCCCCTACATACCGGCTAATTGATTTGCGGCAGCTAAATCTCGCCATTTCGTCGTTTCTGGTTTGCCGGAGCTGCAAAAAAGGCCGAATATCGTTGCTTGAAAAGGAAAGCGAGCGAAAAGGATTTGCGTCGAGAATGGTTCTGTCTTGTGACGACTGCAGCGCGTCTTACTCGTTTTTCACGTCTTGTCTTCGCCCTGGCTCGCGTGGGCAGAGTTTCGACGTGAATCGCCGAACGGCTCTCGCAGCATTAAAAACAGGCTCGAACAGAGCCGGATTCGTTCGACTTGCGGGGGTGATGAACATGCCAGCGCCCTCACTGTACGACAGCTGGGATCAACATATCGAGGGACTATGTGATTCTCTAGGAAAGGTGAGAAGTTCTAGATGTTTCATTTGTTTTGATAGAGTTGGTTTGCATAGGTTTTTGAGGAATCGGCTCGACAAGCTGTAAAATCGTACCGAAGTCGAATTGGAGCCGCTGACGATGACGTGATCGACGCTGCGATTTCCTTTGATGGCACCTGGGCTCGGCGAGGATTCAGTTCGCTATACGGCGTTCAAGCAATCGTTCTCGATGGAAGCGTCATCGATTTCAACGTCTTCTCGTCCTATTGTAAGGCTTGTCAGAAAATGGACGAGTCAAGGTAATCTGACAAACAAAGTCTTTACAACTCATATATTTTCTGTGATTCAGAATTGACAAGAACAGCCCTGAATACCAACGATGGCTAGAGAATCACAAGCCCAGGTGCCGAAGGAACTACAATGGCTCATCAAAGGCCATGGAAACAGCAGGAGCGGAAGTCCTTTTCAAGCGCTCAATTGAAAAACATAAATTGAGGTAAAAATGTTTCTTTTGTTCACTTTATGCTTCACATGGATGTAGATACACTACGTTCATCGGAGATGGTGACTCATGCTCGCATGATGCTGTAAAAGGCGTCTATGGAGACGAGAACCCAGTCCGAAAACTAGATTGTGTTGGTCACGTGCACAAGAGGATGGGTTCTCGTCTCCGAACATGGGTCACCAATAATAAAAAAATTATTATGGATGATGGTGGAAATCCAACCGGAAGAAATTGACTCACGCACGCCGCCATTGATCAGTAAATAGTATACTCGATTAGTCAATTTTCTAATATCCAATTTAGTCTGAGTTCGAACTATGGCTACGCCATAAAATCTAATAAGGGCAATGTTGCAGATATGAAGAAGGGTGTAATGGCTGCCCTCTACCATTGCGTTGATCCTTTTCAATTGCAAAAGAAGGCAAGTCGAAATTACAGCATTCCATTTGAAACATTTTTATTTGCTTATCAGATTACTCAGAAACCGACATCTCCTGGCCATTCCTTTGAACATGGCCCGAACTGCTGCCCTCAAACAGTGGAAGATCAGCACCAGTTCTGCCCAGAGGGTTCCTCGTCGTGGTGCTGGTGGCAGCGATCGAAAGCCGGCGAGGAAACTGCCCAACGATCCCGCCCTCTTCCTCACGCCTTCTTCCATGAACTCAAACCCATCTTTGAAGACCTTTCCGCTAACAGGCTTCTGGAAAGCTGCAAAGAAGGCTATACTCAAAATGACGTATGTTCAAAGTGTACATTGATCCTCATAAATAAGGTCAATCCTTCTTTCTAGAACGAATCTTTTCACAACACTTTGTGGACATACGCGCCGAAGGCCAAATATAGGGGAGACGTGTTGATAACGGCAGCAGCAAGACTTGCTGCTTGCCAGTTCAACCACGGTGCCAAGGCCTTCGTGCGCGTTCTGGAGGTCACTGGGACGCCAGGTGGAAAGAATTCGTTGTCGGCTTTCCAGAGCCTCGACGACGCTCGTATAACTGCCAGCGACCTGAAGGCAACGGGCGAATGGAATAAGACACGTTGGACCCGGAGGAAGTGAGCGAAGAGAAGCCTTCGGCGACGCTCCTCTTCACTTTAGGTGAGTTCTCAAAGGCATTGGCCAAGTCGAAGAGAGGCGGGCTGCGCGGGAGTCAGCCGTTCCTCTCTTCGCTGGCACCCGAACCGCCTCGGCCGGAAGGCTCTTACAGACTGCCGTGCTTCGTTAAAAGACGCTTCGGCTTTGAGAGCCTAACCGGAAGTGCGAAGTCGAGCGATGGTGTCCTCCTCGTCATGTTTTCCAACTTCTTAGGCTCCTCTGATGCTTCAAGAAAAAAGAAAAAAGACAACGAGTAGCCGGAGGACGACTACGAAGGAAACCAGTAAGTTGTAGAGACGTTTATCGAGTTGTTGTCTTGAATCCTCTCTTTTATTTTTTACATGTTATCTAGATCAAGTTGAAGACTTTCGAAGAATTTTAAATTTTTATTTTGTATTTTTTATAATTACTTTTTAAAATAAAGTTTCTGAACTTTAATTAATATCTTGTATCTGAAAAAAACGCAATAACATCTCCCAACCTCACTGCAAAAAAGACAATTTTGAAATTCGCTATAGCTTTCCAAATATTCAAAAATATATGCAAAAATTACCGGTTATTGATTTCTGTAACGGGAAAATTCAAAACTTTTGAAACTTGAAGCAAAGAGAGAACGTAATTTTTGAAATTTTTTTGAGTCTAAGTTTGTTGTCTGAAAGTATGATTACGAAGAGATATTCATTTTTGAAAATTGCATCCGGGACCGTCAGTTTTTAATCGTGAATAACTCGTCAACGGATTGTCGGATTACAAAACTGTTCGGATAGATCAAATCCTCTACTAATTCTGCATAAGATAAAGTAAAATCAGTACATTTTAGCAAAATTGCCATGATTTGCGACCAACCGCGCAACGCGCTTAAAGTTACATGAATGTAGCTGAAGCCTTTAGGAATTGCGCCAGGCTGCAAGTCGTGTTGCGAACCAGCAGTCGTAGCCGCTGCTGACCAGCACGGTTCAATGCCCGCGTAGGCAACTAGGTAAACTGTGAAATTGAAATTGAATCCGTTTGTTCTCAGCCGAGAAATCGACACTTCGAAAAGAGGCGAAAAAGGCCTTCAGATTTTGCTCCAAATTATACAGTTTAGAGACCCGGCAGTGCTAAGTCTATTTTCATTTCAATATAGTCAGACTTCCTTATTCGAAAGTCGCAATTAGGGCTCAAAGTTACATTGAAAGCTCTAACGCGCGCTACAGAAAACTTTTTCGCGACCGTTTTTCAATGAAAAACCGACGTTCGGACTAGTCACTAAGTTTCGAATGCATTTTCGTGGTCCTTTTGAAGACATCGGTGACGGTAAAATTTACACCCACTGTGCAGCAGCGTCGTTCGCGAAATCCTGCGTCTTTTTTAATCAGCAGCATAGACGCTGCTTTATAGGTGCTCGTGTGTTTGCGCTTACGTAAACTACGATATCTTCTACAGAATGCTGAATCGTAACCTTAGCCCAAACCCTAACCTAACCCTACTATGTGCGTACGCACATGCGTTGCTCGAGCGGATCGACGAGCGAAAGTCTGAAGCAGAGAACGTCTTTCCACCACTTCTAATCGCGCAAACGAATGGCTGCGGTTGCAAGCGAGCGGTGAATTGGCAAGAATCGTCGAAAAGCGGCACCTTCGAGTACAGTCTCGTCATTTCGCCAAATTTCTAGTAAAAGGCGAATCGAATTAGGACGAAAAAGCGTTCGGACACAACGAGGAGGCCAATCTTTGCAGCATTCGGACTGGAGTCTAGAAGGGAAGCAACAAGTTCAGACAAAACGACCCTTTATGCGAATAGTGTTCTCCTAACGCTTTTTAGGCTGTTCCAAGCGTACCGTCTTGAGCAAAAAATTGCAGAAATTCAAGGACGGTTTGATTGAAGATCTTGACGGTAAGAGGATTTGTTGTTTGATTTAATTATGTGCTTGCCGGCTTGTTTGCAGCAATTGCTTGCTTGCTTGCTTGGTACATTACAAGACTGACTCCCCATTACGTTGATGACGTCAATTGGAGGCTGAATCTGGAAATGGGACAAAGCAAGATAAGACGAAAATTCGAAATACTTTTTATGAATTCAACGCGAAATCTGCGACGTGAAATCTGATGGCAATGTGAAGACGCTTTCTATTACAGTATGTTTACCGTATTTTCTCTCTTATTAACGCAGTCTCTTGTAGAAGCGCAGTCTCTAATAATAGCCCATGTGAAGGGGCCATTGAACTTTTTAAAGTGCAGTCTCTAATAAAAGCGCGGCTTTTATGTTAGAGTTGATTTCTAAGCATGCGCATTTCATAATTTCAGCACGCGGCCGATTCGCAATGTTATCTGTCCTTCCGCGACTATGAGCGAAGAAGCAACAGCCTCGACTGAGCCATCTTCCGCCAGAAGGAGATCGGCCATTTGCCTTAAAACAAAATTAGAGGCTGTTGAGTTTGCGATAAAGACGTCGGTCTCTTCTGCAGCCCGGAAATTTGGCGTAAGTCGAAAGCAGATTCAGGACTGGAAACGCGCTAGAGCTCGCATCGAAGAGGCTTCCAAAGCCGGTCCTGGCGCATCAAAAAGAAGACGACGACTTCCAGGAGGAGGAAGAAAGCAGCGCTTTCATGCACTTAATATTCGCGTACGTGATTGGATTTTGGAAAAACAGAGACTGCGCCAACTAGTGTCAAGACGACTGATTCGGCTGGAAGCAAAAAGAATTGCTAAGGAATATCCAGAATGTTCTGGATTTGTGGCTAGTCTAGGCTGGCTTGAGAAGTTTCTGAAAAGAAACGGTTTCTCCCTGCGGGCAACAACAACTGCGTGTCAGAAACCGCCGGTTGACAGCGTTACAAAAATTGTTGAATTCATTTTGTACGTGCGCAAACTGCGCCAGGAGCAAAACTATGACTTTTCCAATATTTTTGCGTGCGATGAGACTTCAGTTCTGCTGGATCCTGTGGGAAAAAAATGTGTTGAAAAAACTGGAGCTCGAGACGTAACTGTTCAAACCCTGGGTCACGAGAAAGTCCACATTACGGTAATGCTGTGCGCTAAAGCCGATGGTAGAAAGTGCAAGCCCTACGTACTCCTCAAACGGAAACGGCCAATTCCAGCAGTTGCAGCTAAGTTTTCTTCTCTTTTGGTGTTATCGTGGGCGGGAAAAGTGTGGATGGATAACCCACTAACAGAAGACTTTCTGCGTCGAATTCTAGGACCATTGTCTTTTGGTCAGCTCATGATTATATGGGATTCCTTTCGATGCCACATCTCCAATGACAGGAAAGCTGTCCTGTCGGAACTAAACACACATCAAGCTGTCGTGTCAGGCGGATGCACAAAATACGTTCAGGCTCCGGACGTATCCTGGAATAAGCCATTCAAGGCGTCTATTTGTCGATTACACGAAGACTGGATGGCCGACGGCTCGGCAGTAGAGTTTACGAAAGGAGGAAATCCACGCCCTCCACCGATGATGACATACCTGCAGTGGGTCGTAGACGCCTGGGCGAGTATTTCGTCAGATCTTATTCGCAAATCTTTTAATGTCTTCGGAATAACTACCAATGTTGACGGTTCAGAAGACGACCTTGTTTACTGCTTTAGGCCTGAAGGACCTATTCCTGAAGAACTCCAAGAATTAAAGGCTAGGTCGGCCGCCGTTGTGGGTTCTCCAGTTCTTGTGCCAGAAAATACTCACAACGAAGACGAAAACAATCTAGTAGAAGTGGACGTTGATAACCCAATTAGAAGCAGTGACAATGATGTTGAAGAGAGCAAATCTGAGTCGGACGATGGACTGTGAGTGCATGATTTTGCAGTTTACCCGGTATGTGTACTTGATTGGCTTCCGCTTTTTGTTTAGTACATTGTCCTTATGTCGCATTGGAACAAAGTGTGCTAGTAAATGACGTTGAAAAACAAACACGCAGTCTCTTGTATAAGCGCAGCCTCTAATAAAAGCGCACCTGAGCAAGTGGTTGAAAAATTAGAAGCGCAGAGTTTCTAATAGAGAAAATACGGTATTTGATTGTGATGGGTTCAGGATGTGGAAGAAGTTTGCATGAAATGCACAGGCAAAGAAGTGTTTTATATCAGATAAGTACTTAGGTAATGGTTTGCGCTTCAGTGGCTTTGGTTCGTTTGTTGTTGCAGGAGGAAGACTCAGCGGTGCGGTGACGTACGTGCATAGGGTGAAGGACTTTTACGCGGTAGTTGTCTAAAGATGGTTTTCTAATGCATCAACATCTTTCAAGATTTTATTGGGGTGCGAGAACTGGAAGGAAGGGTGGTGGCTCATAAATCGTTATTGTTTGTAATGTAACCTACGCGTTTTCTATACAGATTTTGCGCCTGGGTTACGTAATTTGTGGCAAGTGAATATACAAAGAGAAAGTGAATGCATTTTATTAGATAAGTCCTAATTTTTCTGTGATCAGGCTTGATACTTTAGAATGCTATGTCTTCTTATAGGCCACACGTGCAGGATAGATACGTCTGTCTACATGAAAATGAATTACAGAACCCAGCACAGGCACTGGCATTCTCGTTTTCATCATTGAAGCTTCAGAGATATTTATCCAACGTTTCTCTTCATTTGAAGATGCGTGCAAACGTGAAGCGTAGAAGGTACAGTACTTACTGAACACGTCTAATTTTGGTTATCAGGAAGCTAAATGAACGTTATTTTTATAGTCACCTTTCACACGAGATAGATTTCTAAGATCATGCTCATAATTCATGAGATACGTTGATATTTGCAAGCCAATAATAGCAATGGATTATATTTCTTTTTTCACAGAAAGCGTATCCTTATGAGGAACCGATGGTGCTAAGATTCGACACGCAATGGCTTCGAGGATAAAGAGATTTTACATATATTTCTCTTGGTTTTGTTCTATCTGGAAAGTTTTGTCTTTCAGTGCCAAAATTAAATAATTATTTTTGCATATTTCAGAGAATGATCTCTTTTGAATACCAGTGCAATGGGCTATGAAACGGTGCCTTTGACAGTATCATCAAGTATAATACATCGCGTTTTTTACACACGTATAGTGGGAGTACCCGTACGTGGGAGTTTTGCTACTTCTTTTTTGCTTCGTCAAAGGCTTCCAATTGATCTCACGTATTGAATAAGGCGTGTTGGCAAAAATCGGCTTCGGCCAATAGCATAGCAATTTTTCTCTTCCTAACAGAAGCGTTTTTTCTTAGATGTTTTCTCAAGACGCTCGATCGCCTTTGACAGAGGCAGACGTGACTTCTATCGATGTACCAATTCCGTCGGAGGGTTCGCTGTCACCGTGGTACCTCCCTAAGTCATGCAAATCGCTGGAGGGCGTGGACAGTTGACACCATGTTAATTAGGAATGTTCCAACGCAAGATATTGGGGCCATGTCCATGTGGGAAGAGCACAAAGTACATACCATTTATGGAATCCTTTTGTCTGACACTGCATTTAGGAAGACGTTATGCAGTACTACATGGAAGAAAATCCTGCATCAACGGAGCCCTCAGCGGATGGCGCTAGCAGTGCTGCTGCTGCTACCGCTGCTGAAGTGAGAGATGTCATGAATGATATTTAACATGCTATTTAGTGCGCTCTTTAGACACGAAATGTTCGACAACAAAGCGCCATTTCTGACGACGTGTACGGCAGTCTGGTGAAATATCTCAAGTACCCCAGCGAGATCAGGGAGTCCACGCGCTTTCTCACCTCAACGCAGAAAAAAGCGCGAAGAATTGCAGTGACTAAGAATAGGCCTATAGAGCTTTGCGAAATTCGTGCGGATTATCTTTGCTCAAGTGGGGAGTCCGGCTTGGTCGATCGTGTTTTGTTAATTAAAGGAGAGTGGTAAAATTTGGTGCAAATCAAGCGACGTCGACAAGATTATTTCTCACTATTATGCTGCTCGAAAAGGAGGGGGTCAAAACATTGCACAAGGTGAACATTCGTCACATTTATGTGCACGTCGTTGACTGTATTGCGCTTTTGTTAGATCATTTCAGAAGGCTACGTAGATGTATCCTTAGAGGCTGTGCTAAAGTGGCTAAAAGATTCCACAGAACACTCGGTAGGGACACCATATCTACCCGCCAATTTATTATTTGTCTTTTTTGTACAGCAACGGAGGACTACGTTTTCCAACAGAGCACCTCTTATCCCGATTACGTCTTCTTCACCTATGGAGAGGAATCAGATCGATTTAGTGGATATGAGCGGTTTCCCTCTATCCACATCACCTGATGGAATAGTACACCGATACGTTCTTTCCATCATCGACGTATTCAGCCGGTATCTAATTCTTCGACCGCTCGAGCGCAAGACGTCATCAGCTGTGGCCGCGCACCTACTACAAGTTTACTGCGATCTAGGCGTTCCAAAGCGTATCCAGTGCGATCAAGGAACGGAGCTCAAGGGTGCTGTTCAAACACTGATGACAGCTCTCAACGTTAAAATAATCACAAGTCGGCCCTACCACCCTGAAAGCCTGGGAAAGGTTTGGTCAGCATGTTTGTGTAACATTTTGCTAGCTGGACAAGTTCTTTCCAGATCGAACGAAGTCATTGCTCATGGAAATCGAAATTACTCCATGACCTTCGTCAAGAAGGAATAAGCGTGTCGTGGGTTGATCGGCTACCTGTGTATCAACATTTGGTGAATACTACACCTCACGCAAGTCTTGGTGGTAAGCTTTATTAAAATCGGCGTATTGAAAAGATAAAATTCAAGTTTGTAGGAGAATATACCCCTTTCGAATTTTTTTGGCCGCCAGTCTTTGCCCATTATGTCTACATTTGATTGCCGTATTGGCCAGGAGCGCAGTAATCCTACTGACGCTGATGACGAGGTTTGTATAACATTTATTAACCGTAACGATTTTCTCTCGCAAGCTCTTCGGCAGCGGTGACTTTATGGATAATTGTCTTGCAGGAGTGGCAGATAGACTTGCCTGGAACAATGGGAATTTTGACAGATACCCACTTCAGAGAATCCGCGCGCGTTTTATAGTCGATTTCAGAGGTAGAGATCAAATTCGGGAAAAAAAGATGCTTCTGCAGAGCCCCGAGCCACTTCTGCGTGGGCGATTAACTTTAGAATTTTCTCCTTTCCAGATATTCCGGAGTTGGCGGATAAGATTCGTCTCTTGCAAGCATCGCTCAGAATGGGTGACGAATCTTTGTATTTAATAGCTTAGGACATATCAAAAGACTGGCAGTCTCGACAACCTTGAAGGTCTTATCTCGCGATTGACAGACAACGCAGCACAAACAGCACCTTCTCTCTTTAGCAGGCGAAGCCATATTCGCACGTCTTCACACCGCGGCTGACGCACAAACGAAAGCTCTAAAAGACGTCGATCCGCAAGGTATTTACTTACCGTAGAGCGCTATTACGGAGAGAAACGCGTAAAGAATGTCAAAGGGAAATTCATTGCTTCCTCCATCCCGCAAGTTTCTGATATATGTGATGATGCCCTTTATTTTATCGTAGAGATTGATAGGGAGACTGCTTTGTTGGAGGCTTGAGCCTTGTATAAACACAACAGAAAGCCAGTGCACTGCGTTTACCGTCTTACCGTCTTCAGCGTCATGACTTGTCTGCATTTTTTGCAAGCTAGTCACTGTAAGATTTTAATAACTTTTAAAGAAAGCATACGTTTGATTATGGAACGACAAGTGTGACAAAAGGGATACTGTACAATATATATTGTCAAGTCAAATATATATTGTCAACTCATGTATATAAAGTCAACTGTACAGTATATAAAGTCAACTGTACAGTATCTAAAGTCAACTCAAATATATATAATGTCAACTCAAATATATAAAGTCAACACAAATATATAAAGTCAACTCAAATATATAAATATATAAAGTCAACTCATCGATGTTATTATTTCTTTACACTAGGCACTTTGACGGCAACCACAAGTTGATACGATGGAAATTCGTAATTCATGGTTGTATCGATGGGTATAGTCGAATGATTACTTACCTGGCTTGTAAAGATAATAATAGGGCAGAAAGCGTATGTGATTTATTTACCAATGCAATGCTGTTCAACAGTACGGCATACCATCACGTGTCCGATGCGACAGAGGGGAGAGAATATTGACGTCGCTCGATACATGTTGTCTCATCCACTGCGTGGAACAAATAGACACTCTGTTATAGTGGGATCGAGTGTTCATAATCAGCGAATTGAACGGCTGTGGTTACAAGTGAAACGAATTGTCATTTCGCCATTTTCAAATATCTTTAAGCTTTTTGAATCATCTCGACGAAAATGACCT
>NC_089181.1:1163957-1269230 GCF_947507565.1 Oscarella lobularis | reverse complement strand
CCTCCTGTCGGCGAGATTCGCGATCCGCCTCCGTGTTTGCTAACCCCGGAAGGTACTCGGCGCGAATAACAATGTTCTTCGCAAAGCACCATTCCCAGAGGTCTCGAGCGATTGACGACAAGATCCTCGAGTGTGTACCACCCATTTTGTTGATGTAACTCACCGCTGAGCGATTGTCCATTCGCAGAAGTACCGATAATCTGAGTCTGTGAGGCTGATCGGCGAAGATTTTCAGCGCAAAGGCCCCAGCTAGCAATTCCCGGCAGTTGATATAAAGTAGAGACTCCTCCTGACTCCAGTGGCCGAACGTCCGGCTGTTGCCGCATACGGCTCCCCAGCCTGAATTGGAAGCATCGGTCTCCAACGTCATAATTGGAGTTGGTTCCATCAGAGCTCGGCCGTTCCAGGAATCCAGATTAGCTATCTACCATTCCAGTTCCTCTTTGGCTTCTAAACTGTGACGCCACATCTGAGAATAGGCTGACTTTGTCTGAAGAGCTTGATTTTTGTCCGCTTGGAGAAACCGGAAATGCAAGGGAGCCGGAAACACTGCTTGGATAGAAGCGGAAAGATGACCGAGCAAGCGTGCTATGTTTATAATCGGCACTTCTTGCGCTTGCAGCATTTCCTGACACTCCTTTCTTATTTTCCTGACTTTGTCTTTGGGGAGCGCCAGAGACATGTCTGCTGAGTCTGCCACAAACCCCAGAAACTCCAGGCGCTGTGTCGGTTTCAGGATTGACTTCGCTGTGTTGATCACAAACCCCAAGGTAGTGAGAGTGTGCAACAGCAGAACAAGATGACAGTCCATTTCTTCCCGAGATGAAGCCAACAGCAGGATGTCGTCGAGGTATATGATCATTCGCAGGCCTCTCGCTCGAAGGGCGGCTGCCACCGGACGCAGCAGTTTTGTGAAAACTCTGGAGGCGGAAGCGAGGCCAAACGGAAGGGAGCGGAACTGGTACGTCTTGTCCTTCCACTGAAAGCCCAGAAATTTCTGCGCTTCGCTGTCCATCGCCACCGAGAAATAGGCATCCTTGAGATCGACTTTGGCCATTAGGTCTCCTTGATGGAGAAGGTTGCGCAGAAGGTGAATACCTTCCATTTTGAAATGCTCGTACAACAAGAACGCGTTCAGTGGTCGTAGATTGATTACCGGTCTCCAGTTCCCTCCCTTCTTCGGGACTACGAACATCTCGCTGAGGAATCTCGGCGAGTCTGGAGAGACGGGATATATTGCCCCTTTCTCGAGCATGTTGCTGATCTCCTGTGTCAACGCCGACGCTTCGGTTGGTGTTAGGCTTCGTTGACGAGGTGGATGATGCTGAACCGCTTGGTGTGCAAAGGCCAGACGATAACCTTGAATCGCTTCTAGAACCCAATCGTCGTGTGCAATCACACGCCAATTGTGAATGAAGTGGGGAAGGCGAGCTGCAAGAGGCAGCTCCTTCCAAAACGAAGGAATTTTTATCAAAGGGTCGACGAGGTGCTTTAGGTAAGACGACAGGGTCACTTCCAGCGGCTGAATTACTGCTAATGTTGCGAAAGTCGTTACTGTTGACTGTCGTCCCGCTTGATACGGGACTGCTGGTTCCGGGATGCGTTGAATCCCTGATTGAACCGAGGACCGGGATGTGTTGACCATGCCGGTTTTCTCCCTTGGAAGTGGAAGGACAGGTCGTGGTAACGATCCCGGCTGAAGCCCGGTCGGCGCTCTCCAGACGGGCCGCTCCGAAAAGACTGGAACCTCGTTTTCTTTCGGTTCGAGGAAGCCTCTGATTTTTTCTGAAGATTCTTGTGAACCATCTTCACCGCTTAAGAAGGCGAAGTGTCGGTTTCCACCCGCTCTTTTAGCTTCGTCTTGAATGACTCTCCAAAGAGATGGCTAGGGTCCATACTATCCGGGTTCTCAGCGTACTTCTTGAGGCGTGGCTCCGCCGCAGATAAAATTTGTTGTCGACGTAATATCGATATTGAATGCTTTGCGTTACCCAGTAGAACAATGGTTCGTTGGATCGCATTGATGACAGCCGAGCTGTTCATAGGACCTTGGAGGATTTGCCTCCACAAATGAATCAGCGGATCCGCTGCGAGCGACACAGCGGACTGAATTTTCCTGAGCTCCTTCTCGAGGGCCTTCGGAAAATCCGAGGGCCGACGAACTCGGTCATGTAGTTGTCGACTTCTGGCACCTGCAAAGCAGGGATATTGGTGTGGACAAGCCTTCTTCATGGCTTTCCACTCGGTTGAATCGAGACCCTTAGTAAGATACGTCGACACGTATTTCGAAATCGACTCTGGAGCCGTATAAACGTGCTCCTGATTAGCAATCGCCTCGACCGACGGGTCGAAGGCGTCAGAAGACGAGCGACTGCGATTTTCCTCAATGTTTGCCCGCTTAGGAGGGTCTAGTCTCTCAGCCGAAACCGGATCGTCGCCGGCTCGTCTTTTCCGGGACTCTTTCGCCTGTTCGAGAGCGAGTGCTTGGGTCTCCTGTGCAATAGGCGAGTCGGTAGTCGACTCAAAGACCTTTTCCGGAGATTCCGAGCGTGATCTCACGCAACTCGCCTGAAACGCCCTCGAAATGGAGTTCTCGACGATAGCCTGAAAGGCTTCCGACGATAGAAGGTGCTCGCATACGTCCCTGACGTCCAAACTAGGCGAAATGTTATCTTCGCCCAATAGCACATGATTTCAAAATAGACAGTCCCAAGCCAAAGAAACAGTCAGACTTGGTAGGCAATCGCTTTCTCTGTGACAACATCTATATGTAATTCAGCTATTACAGCTGCTTTTTACATGCCGCAACTGCAAGAGAATTATTCGAAATGGATGAGCTGAGAGCTCATACCGCTGAGTGCACAGTAGAGGAGTAAGGTGAAAGCTATAGATGCCAACAGGGTACATGTACATGTGTTAGTGGCGAGACTGAAGGTGAGAAACCCCGCTGTTTGGATACGACTGAAAAAGTCGTAGATGGCGGCGCATCATTGTTTGTCCCGTCGCCTTTATCGAGTGCGAGCAATAGGTACGTACCGTAATCTTCTCGGAGTCGTGAAGACAGCTTTTTTCATGCAGAGCATTCTCCGACGTGATAGACTTGGAATCGTGGGAGTCAGCCAGTCCTGTACAAGAGAAGTCCGTGCTGAGTGGCTTATATACATTTTTATATAAAATACTGTGTCTGCAGAGAAAAAGATGTGAGCGATCCTCCAGAAACTGCAACTGAATCTAATATGCTCAAGGTATCAAATTTTAATTATACATGGCGTTTTTATTAGCCTTTTCTGTATGGCGACATCAAATCAGCGGAGGCGTCTTATACAGGAGCAAGACGAACAGTACTCAGCGTCCCTTGCAGCAGACGAAGAAAAAGACGCTAAACGAAAAAAGGACGAGGAAGTAACCAGCGTAAGACACAACATTGCGGCATAGGGTGAATAGACCGACTTCCAATTATTTTCAGACAAATAATGCGATCAGAGCTGCATTCGCTGCTTACCTATCGAAACCTCCAGACGACAATGCGTTTTCCTGCATCACTGTCAGAGCGCGTTTTCCCAACTCAGATACGGAAAGCCGCACATTCGACTACAGCCAGCGACTGCGAGTACGTATGAGCTCTACGCTACATGTATATGTGCTTACGAATTGTAGGATTTGGTCGCTTGGATTTCAACGCACGAAAGCATCGTCGACCCAAGTAAATTGCTGCTGAAGGAATCGTCTTCGTACCCTCCCATGGAAATCGACACGCAGCGTCTTTTCAACATATAGCTTACTGATGCCTTCGATGGGAAATGTCTCGTCAATATCATATGCGAGAACTGTGAAGAAGACAATGAAGTAAGTCCTCTGGATCACACTCAGACATTCTGTCATGGTGCCGTAGAGTTTGCTAAATTTTGCAAAGCAACTTGGGTGTTTTTTGCCCAAGGATGGACGAAGGTGAGCTTGCGGTCAATCGCAGGAAATCGCTTTTATTTATGTTTACTCCAAGATCAAAACGGTCATTGGCCGACATCATTTTGGAATTGAACACACGGCAGTCGTTTGCTCGAACGAAAGTTAGTGTGCGTCGAGAAAACGTCTTTTCTGATGCTGTCAGATACCTGAAGAAGTCTTTTCGACCTGAATCGGCAATGAGGGTAATGGCACGGACTAAAGTTCGAAAGCATTGTTAATTTATGTACATTCGCCAGATTGACTTTGTTGGAGAGGCAGCAGTTGACACCGGCGGCCCTCTCCGGGAGTTTTGGAGATTACTTGGAATCGAGATTTCCCTTAAATTCTTTGTTCGCTACGATGAACAGCGAAAGACTCTTAGGTTCAACGCTGACTACCTTCGTGTAAGAGAATGTGGCATCGTGCACTTTCACAGCTAATACTTTTTTCTATTCTAGCGTTCGCAATATTTTTATGTAGGCCGACTATTGGCAATGCGCCTCTGCCAGGGAGCATCCGGGTTTTCATTCTTGTCGCCTGTTCTGTACTCCTACATAGTCAAACCGAACATTATGAACATCGCCCTTACGAAAAGAGACATTCCTGATTTTAACGTTCAAGAACTAGTTCGCAAGGTTTGGCATAACGACCTTATAACTTACAGTAGTAGCATTTGACATTAACAAAGGCGTTTTCCAGATTCTGGCTGCAAAAAGTGATGACGAACTTGTAGCTGTTGTGTCAGATTCCACCTACGAGACGTTCTTCGATGAATGTGGTAACGAAAGACCACTCGCGGTAGCAAAGATGGCATGGAAATCTGAACTAGTACAAATGCTCACATTCCACTTCAGCCTGGCCAAATTGCAAGGCGCAATGGATCAGTTTCGCGAAGGATTAGGAACTCTTGGTGTACTGGAAGCGATACAAGACAATGCACAGGCAATGAATCCATTCTTCTTGTGGTGCGAAACAAAACTGACAGCAGGTATGTACAGTAGTTACATTCGTCTTTTTCATGACTGTCATTGGAATGCAGATTCGCTCTTGAATCTATTTTGGCAAGGGGAAATTGTATACAAAGAAGTAGACGAAATGATGTGGAAAAAAGAGAGAGAAGCATTTATTCTCTTCGAAGATTTTCTTCAAGAATGTGAAGGTACAGTAATTGTTCTTAAGTTGTTAAGGGGAAAGACGAAATGCGATTTTTAGATGATGATCGTGATTTGTGTTCTCTTGAAGATGTGTTTGTTTTCTGCACGGGAACGTCGCGACCCCCGCTTTTGGGATCGAATGACGTTGCAGTTTACCCATTCAGGCGTCATGCAAACGAGTTCCACTTGCGCTCTCACTCTCACGCTGCCCACAACACAGGTTGAAACGAAGCTGCTTTCTTCCGAAATTTCGCCCTTGGCTTCAAAAGCGACGACATGTTTGGACAAATCTGAATGACAACTTACCTGCTCTTCTTTCTTCGTAGTATTTGTCTATCTTCTAAGAGATCTGTTACTGTGATTAGCGTTTTTCTTCCAAATTCTTTAATTCAGAGTTTATTATCAGACTTCATTATTAATGTTCTAATAATGAAGAATGAAAATGGCAATAATAATAATAATGATTACGATTATTACAATGAAGCGTGATCCAAACCTTGCAACAAAATTTCGACGATTTCATGAGTACATCATAGAACTAGTGAAGTAAAAAGGAACCGCATGAAAAAACGAATGAAAGACCGAATGAAAAACCGCATGAAAAACCGCGGGTAAAATCAAAATAAAAACCGCATGAAAAATCGAAAACCAATATTAAAATAGAAAACCAGAGCAAAAATTGAATACCGCATGTAGAATTGAGAATGATTGCAATAAAAATGCCGAATCGCAATTTTGGCGGAAATGACGCGCCATAAGATAAGACGTTCCAATATCCAATCCGTGATGTTTCTCCAAGTTGAATATCTTAGCAAACATTGTAAGCGGAAAATTTTCTTCAGCTACAAATTTGGCGACGTCGAACTTCCGTTTTAAAGAAGGGAGCAAGCTCTCTGGTATTTTGTTCCACGCCTGTTGAAGCGAGTATTGGCCTTTTTGCAGTCCCAAAGAAGAAGGAAAAAATAAGTGCTGCTACTGCTGCTACTACTGGTTACAACTTCGTCGTTCGAAAGGAAGCGCTTCTTTAGCCTCGTTGATCACTTTTGGCGTGATCCCGCACACTTGTGCATCGAATTGATTCAACGCCACGAATCCACTTCGAACTGAAATGCTTTTTTCCCTTGAAACGGTCTTCGAACTCTTGACAGACTTTGCACAGAAGGTGGGTTACTACTCGCTTGCCTTTCCCCGTTTTGGTAGAGCAGTCGAGCCACATGACTGTAGAAATATCTCGATCATATTCTCTTTCCACTTTTGGAATGTTGCGTATTCGACGAGACGCGGTTTCGAAGGACAAAGTTTCTGTGACGCCATTTTGTGGTAGAGTAAGATGCATACGCTAACAAACAACAATAGCGTTGAAACAACAGTCTAAGGGAAACCTTTACGCTCGCTAGACAAAGTGCGAAGTCTACAACGCGGCAAAGTAAACAGTAAAGCTCGCGCGACAATAGGCAAAAACTGTTTGAACGGCTTCAAAAAAAAACCAGACCAATTGCTGAATACTCCAAAATTTAGTCGGACACCTTATCATTATTGTCGGACATTGTCTGATGTTATTTCGAGGCCTGTGAAGCTAGGGTCAGGGACTACAGGAGTATGGAGTTAGGGACTGAGTATTTATGAGACTTCATTGGCCCGGAGTTATAGGGAATGTGTATCTCAGGACCTTCACTTCGCTTTTTTCTGACTCCGGCTCACATTGCTGGAAGTTCTCTCCCCCAGAGGTTAATATGCGTATGGACCTCCCCGTAGTGCATGCCGTAGGGTAACCAACGCAAATCACACAGAAATAATGAAGCTGGAGATTGGGATCGACTGTTTATATAACAGAAATAATCAAGCCGGAGTCATAGTCTGATTTCTAATAAATAGCAATGAGTTCCTCACACTACGGGAGGCCATATCAGCGGTCAATATGCATGATGCAGATTCACCGCTGGGAAGGAGAACTTCCAGAAGAAGAGGGAAAGCTAATAGTAAGACCAATACCCGGGCGAAGCCGGGTTGACTGCTGGTGCTGTCTATCCAGCAAGAGAGAAACCACTGCGCATGTGCAAACATTGTACACAATTGTATGCTAAATTGGATAGAATAATAAATAACGTTTGGGCCTAAAAACAGGAAGGAATGCTTAAGGGAAAGACGTCTGCCAAACAAAAAATTGACAATTCTTTACGACTTGACCCCGACCACCAAAAATTTTAGACCGACCGGTTTCGAAAAACTAGGGAACAACGTTCGAAATCGCCCCAAATCGCAACTTTGTGAATTAAATTGACTGCGTAAGCTTCTGTGTACGTGTCACGCGCTAGATTCGTTTATAGGGCCTAGTTTCGCTTTTCGCGCCTCAGCTGACGAATTTGCTACTTGATCTCACAATGATTCGCTACGTCCTTCTGTGTCCCGCGCAGTGCGTCTGTATTTCGATCAATTGCTCTGTCACAGAATGCGCATTGGGCCAGAAAAGACATTACACAGCTGGCGTAAAAGAGAGGAATCCAGCATAGACTTAGAAAAACGCGCCGAAAGCTTATAAATCCTCCTAGCAACTTACAAATGCGCAGTGGTTTGTCCCTCCGGCTTGTCTAGCCTCGGATACCCAGACTTCCCGCGCGCGAAACGCGACTGGGGAAGAGTCTGAGCAACTTGTATACTAGTGCGCGGTTCCATTGACCATAATTGGATTTCCTCCACGTGGCCCTCGCGGCTGTGCAATACTTCTTCCGACTATGACTAGCTCTTTCTCCTCGTCTGCAGTGACGTCATTCATCAGAGCGATATATATATATATACGGCAAGCACAAAATAAAAATAAAAAATGATCAATGTTTGTCGTTTATGCGCTGAACGTACGGAAGTGGCCGTGGCGCAAGGACACGGGGTGACGGGAGTGGGCACCGGGCCCATTCCCTCGCAGAATGTGTACTCGACTTGATGTGGAATAAAAGGAACTCGAGCGTTGCCATGGATCGAGCGAGACGCGTTGACTTGGCTACTACTAGTACCCGCTTCTCTTAGCAGCGAAAAATCAAATTGGGCCCATTTCCCAGGATTACATATCTCCCACGGAGAATCGAATACACAACTGCAAAAGTCACAGCAGATCCATATCTGGACACGGTGGCCCGCATAGAGGCCTTCACACGGGTTCGCGTTAGGAAAACCGTCCGTCAAACTCAAGAGGGGCAAAATCATTAGTATACCTGTGCCTACGATAGTCCACATAGCGTAATAGTCGATTTTGTCTTGCGTTCTGGAAGAAGAGGTCGCCGGAATAGAATAGGGGTACCGCTATAGCAACGAACAAAGGCTCGTGATCCTATTACAGAGCATTGGAAAATTTCATCTCCCTTCATGCACAAATACATGTCCTCGCTCTTCATTTAGAGAGCGACCTGATTGGGCGAGAAAGAAAGAATGAAAGAAAGAAAGAAAAGTCGGTTGGCACCGTGAGAAACGATCCGACTTCGCGAGGAAGTAAAGAGACTTGCCGTTTAGGGCTGAGTAACCGGATGATTAGCATCGAGTATAGCAATCTGTTTTTCCACCTTGCGAATGACCTAAAGAAAGAACATACATGTATCAAATTAATGGAGGGAGGAAAAGGAAAACAGAGCGAATTATACCAAGAGAGGAAGATCCCATCCAGTCTTCGTGCAATTGCGTGGGCGCGGTCTCCGGCTTTGTGTAATTTTCGCTGACTCGATCTCTTTTTTTGCGAAGATCTGCGAAAACCTCCTCATATGGGACGTATCTGAGACGAATTTGCCCGTGACGATGACCTATAGCGACGGAGAGAAAATTGGCGTCTTTCCCGTCCGCCTTGTGAAGGTCTTGTCTGCGCCTTCGAGAAAGAAAAAGTTCTTCGATAGTGGGAATACGGTTTTTGATGATTTTGGAATTAATTAAATTTTTTTTAGTTTGCATCTTGTTTTGTTCCGAAACATAGATGGTGTGAGTGAAGTACACATGCACTGTCTCACTACCCAAACAAATTGATATACTTTTCTTTGAGGACCCTTTCGGCAATATCGACCTCAAGAAACTATTTTAGGAGCCTACCTACAGTCGGTGGTGAACGACTGGCGTTTTTCCATGCCTTGAGCACTTTCAGCAGACGAGTCTTCATGTCGCGAGTAGATTCGCGAATTTCTTCAAGTACATCAGGATCGATGAGGAGACCACCGATGGACTCCCATTTCGAGCCCGCAGAAGCGGCACACGCCCTCAGCAAATCGTCCGACACCACCTCATTATTAGCAGGAAACGCGTCTGATTATTTAATTAAAACAGGTATAAAACAACAAGCAGTCATGACCAAAAAAGTTTCAGTATACAGGTATTACAAAACCCGTGATTTTGCAACGACGACATTTTCTTCGCTGTCGCCATCGTGCAAATTGAAATGGTAACTGCATGTAGTGAATGTGTAAGTAATACATTATTCTACAGTTTCGCTATGAAGAACGTTTACAATTTATTTTTCTGAATGAGACGGCAAAGCGGACTTTGCATTGACGGGTTCTTGTCACTTGACTAAATTCGATTGGCTAACAAAATAATTAAATAACACCACCGTTATGCGCTGGAGAGATCATTTGGGTGTGTCTTTGACGTCCCAATGGCCGAATGCAATCGCTGGAAGCGTAAACAACGTGTCAATTAGCGTATGGCGTCGATGCGAACGCTGGAAACCTCGCGAAAAGCATGCAATGACAAGAGTCGCGTTATATCCCTTGATTGAATCAGATTAATATTCATTATTCTACGTCATATCAGAGATAGAGAAGGAGAGGGATGTGAAACTCCCTCTGATCACGTGACTTTTCCTGGTGAGAGGATTGAAGCCGTTAAGTACCGTATCGCCTCGTGTTGAAGTACACTTCCTCTGATCGGCGAAGCCGTAAGTACTCGGATGCCTTTCCAAAAATATTTTTCTTTCATAAACTCTCGCGATAAATCTGTTTTGAGGACGTGACAACCGTTTAAGGCCCCAAATCGCCGCCAACAAGCACTAATTGTACTTTGCACCCTTTCGCGCTGTTGCCATTGTCGTTTTTTGTGCACGTAATGGCGAAGACGTGGCGCTAGCGAATGGTGGTAAAAGGCGGCAGAATCCAGTCGCTGTTCCGACGCATTGCGTAAAAAGACGCAGTATTAGGCGTGTCTTCGTGGTCATGTTTTGCACCCTCTCACGCTCTTCAAAGGCCTTCCAAAGTTAAGCAGCCTCAAAAACAGCCAGAGGTGGCCTACCTGAGCTGTCTAAAGCCTCATTCCCTCTATCAACTCTCTCGCTGTCGGGGTCAGACCACAGAAGAAAGCGTTCGAGAACGTATATTGCAGTGACGTCATTCATCAGAGCGATATATATAGATACAGCAAGCACAAAATAAAAATAAAAAATCATCATTGTTTCTCGTTTATGCGCTGAACGTACGGAAGTGGCCATGGCGCAAGGACACGGGGTGACGGGAGTGGGCACCGGGCCCATTCTCTCGCAGAATGTGTACTCGACTTGATCTGGAATAAAAGGAACTCGAGCGTTGCCATGGATGGAAGGAGACGCGTTGACTTGGCTACTACTAGTATCCGCTTCTCTTAGCAGCGAAAAATCAAATTTGGCCCATTTCCCAGGATTACATATCTCCCACGGAGAATCGAATACACAACTGGAAAAGTCACAGCAGATCCCTATCTGGACACGGTGGCCCGCATGGAGGCCTTCTCACGGGTTCGCGTAAGGAAAACCGTCCGTCAAACTCAAGAGGGGCAAATTCATTAGTATACCTGTGCCTACGATAGTTCACATAGCGTAATCGTCGATTTTGTCTTGCGTTTCGGAAGAGGTCGCCTGAATAGAATAGGGGTACCGCGACAGGAACGAACAAAGGCTCGTGTTCCTATTACAGAGCATTGGAAATTTCATCTCCCTTCATGAACAAATACATGTCCTTGCTCTTCATGTAGAGAGCGACCTGATTGGGTGTGAAAGAAAGAAAGCGAAGTCGGTTGGCACCGTGAGAAACGATCCGACTTCGCGAGGAAGTAAACGAGACTTGCCTTTTGGAGCTGAGTAACCGATGATTAGCATCGATTATAGCAATCTGTTTTTCCACCTTGCGAAAGACCTAAAGAAAGAACATACATGTATCAAATTAATGGAGGGGGAAGGGAAAGCAGAGCGAATCATACCAATAGAGGCAGATCCCATCCAGTCTTCGTGCAATTGCGTGGGCGCAGTCTCCCGCTTTGTGTAATTTTCGCTGACTCGATCTCTTCTTTTTTTGCGAAGATCTGCGAAATCCTCCTCATATGGAACGTATCTGAGACGAATTTGCCCGTGACGATGACCTATAGCGACGAAGAGGAAATTGGCGTCTTTCCCGTGCGCCTTGTGAAGGTCTTGTTTGCGCCTTCGAGAAAGAAAAATTTCTTTGAGAAGACCAATCGAGGTACCGTACTCGCGCGATTAGAGCCCCTGGGACTCTATTGTTTCAAAGGTCCTCGGATATGGGGCTATAATCGAGAGTGGGGCTCTAATCAAAATGGGGCTTTATTGTTTCATTCAGTACATTGACACGCTACAGTACGTGCAATAAACTTTTAATTTTAATTGGATGGCACCCTCTTCATTTTCTGTTTCGCTGCTGTCTATCTCCGATGTATTTGCAGATGTCAGCATCTCTTCATCTGCATCGCCATCATCAGATTCTTCTTCGGAGTCGTCATTTGAAACTACCGGTACATTATCTTTTTCGCGAAGAAGCTGTAATCCTGCTTCGCAGTCTCTTCCTGCCTTCATGCAAATTATTTTGTCATCATCACTGCCATCTCGAGCTGTTGTGACGCCGCAGCCCTTAAAGGACTCTGAAATCATGCTAGAACTGAGGCTGTTCCATGCTCTAACAACCCAGCTTACGACGTCTTCCAGAGGGGGAGGGCGAAGATTTCCGCTAGCAGTGTAGGTTTGTTTACCAGAATCCAAGAATTCGTTATAGTGCTCGCGAATCTTTGATTTGAAAGGGCCGTTCCATCAGACGTCTGGAGCCTGGACGTACTTGCTACAGCCGCCTGGTATGACGGCTGATAATACTCCCAACTTCTTCAAATGAGATTTCGTTTCGTTGCTCACATGACAGCGAAAGCTATCCCATATAAGAAGTCGAGGTTGACGAAATAAAGACTGACCGAGAACTTCATCAATGAAAGCGTCTGTCAAGGATTGATTCATCCACGAAGTTCCTTTGTACTGAAGAAAAGCACTGCTGCCCCATTCTTGATCAAGGGAAGGAATTGAGCGTTTTCGAGGAAGAAGGATAAATGGCTTGCATTTGGAGCCATTTCCTTTAGCGCAAAGCATGACGGTAATTCTCATTTTTTCATGACCTGTTGTCTTGACGGAAACTTCTTTCGATCCTTTTTCGGCGAGTGTCTTCCCAGAGAAGGAGTCTAACTAAACAGCCGTTTCGTCGCAGGCAAAGACGTTGTTCATGGAGACGTTATTAATGGCAATAACCTCTCTGACGAAGCAAATGAAATCCACAATTTTTGGTACGTAATTCTCCGGAGTTTTCTGACAGGTAGTTGTTCGACGAAGGCTAATTCTGTGCCGAGCCATAAACTTAGAGAGCCATCCGTCTCAGGCGGAGAAAGTCGTAGATCTGTAAAGTCCTTTTGATAATAACTCTTTGTAAATGTCAACGGCGGCTTTCTGCAGCCTAGTCCGACTGACAGCTAATTTACTCTGTCGGCGACTTTGAAAAAACTCGAAAAGCTGCTCTTCCAGCTCGGGAAACTTTGGTTTTCTACCTCCTCCATCGCTACGAAATCTCTTCGGATTGGACGACTCGATTTTTCTTTTTTTGCTCGCCACCTGCGTATGGACTTCCTATCCACATGATATTTTGCTGCCGCGGCAGAAAGCGAATGTTGGGCAGCGTACGATATGGCTTCTAACTTAACCGACACAGAAATTGCTCTTCGAAAACGTCCCATAAAGCGGAGAGAAAGATGACGAAAACGAAGGAAGATACAGGTAGTTGAAATGGGTAAGTGCGGGTATGTTGCGGTGAACGGCATAGCAGGTGCTTTCACCTTACATGCCATAAGGCGTGCTGTCTTCGAATACAGCCCGGGGGCAGTATTCGAGATGGGGCTTTAATTTTTCAACTCGAGAAGGGGGCACTATACGAGAGGGGCTCTAATCGAGAGTGGGGCTCTAATCGCGCGAGTACGGTTGTGGGAATACAGTTTTTCATGATTTTTTGAATTAATAGAATTCTTTTCAGTTTGCATCTTGTTTTGTTCCGAAACATAGATGGTGTGAGTGAAGTACACATGCACTGTCTCATTACCCAAACAACTTGATATAGTATTCTTTTAGGACCCTTTCCGCAATATCGACCTCAAGAAACCATTTTAGGAGCCTACCTACAGTCGGTGGTGAACGACTGGCGTTTTTCCATGCCTTTAGCACTTTCAGCAGACGAGTCTTCATCTCGCGAGTAGATTCGCGAATTTCTTTAATTATATCAGGATCGATGAGGAGACCACCGATGGACTCCAATTTCGATCCCGCAGCAGCGGCACACGCCCTCAGCAAATCGTCCGACGCCACCTTATTATTAGCAGGAAACGCTTTTGATTATTTAATTAAAACAGGTATAAAACAACAAGATGTCATGACCAAAAAAGTTTCAGTATACAGGTATTACAAAACCCGTGCTTTTGCAACTACGACATTTTCTTCGCTGTCGCCATCGTGCAAATTGAAATGGTAACTGCATGTAGTGAATGTGTAAGTAATACATTATTCTACAGTTTCGCTATGAAAAACGTTTGCAATTTATTTTTCTGAATGAGACGGCAAAGCGGACTTTTCATTAGCGGGCTCTTGTCACGTGATTTGCTTCGATTGGCTAACAAAATAATTAAATAACACAACCGTTATGCGCTGGAGAGATCATTTGGGTGTCTTTGACGTCCCAATGACCGAATGCAATCGCTGGAAGCGTAAACAACGTGTCAATTAGCGTATGGCATCGATGCGAACGCTGGAAACCTCGCGAAAAGCATGCAATGACAAGAATCGCGTTATATCACTTGATGGAATCAGATTAATATTCATTATTCTACGTCATGTCAGAGATAGAGAAGGAGAGGGATGTGAAACTCCCCCTGATCACGTGACTTTTCCTGGGCAGATGATTGAAGCCGTTAAGTCCCGTATTGCCTCGTGTTGAAGTCCACTTCCTCTGATCGGCGAAGCCGTAAGTACTCGGATGCCTTTCCAAAAATATTTTTTCTTTCATAAACTCTCGCGATAAATCTGTTTCGAGGACGTGACAACCGTTTAAGGCCCCGAATCGCCGCCAACAAGCACTAATTGTACTTTGCACACTTTCGCGCTGTTGCCATTGTTGTT
Organism: Oscarella lobularis; assembly: GCF_947507565.1. Classification (NCBI taxonomy): domain Eukaryota; kingdom Metazoa; phylum Porifera; class Homoscleromorpha; order Homosclerophorida; family Oscarellidae; genus Oscarella; species Oscarella lobularis. Next base: position 1,254,704 of record NC_089181.1, on the reverse strand, counting down.
TTTTTGCACGTAATGGCGAAGACGTGGCGCTAGCGAATGGTGGTAAAAGGCGGCAGAATCCAGTCGCTGTTCCGACGCATTGCGTAAAAAGACGCAGTATTAGGCGTGTCTTCGTGGTCATGTTTTGCACCCTCTCACGCTCTTCAAAAGCCTTCCAAAGTTAAAAGCAGCCTCAAAAACAGCCAGAGGTGGCATACCTGAGCTGTCTAAAGCCTCATTCCTTCTATCAACTCTCTCGCGGTCGGTGTCAGACCACAGAAGAAAGCGTTCGAGAACGTATCTTGCAGTGACGTCATTCATCAAAGCGATATATATATACAGCAAGCACAAAATAAAAATAAAAAAATCATTAATGTTTCTCGTTTATGCCCTGAACGTACGGAAGTGGCCATGGCGCAAGGACACGGGGTGACGGGAGTGGGCACCGGGCCCATTCTCTCGCAGAATGTGTACTCGACTTGATCTGGAATAAAAGGAACTCGAGCGTTGCCATGGATGGAAGGAGACGCGTTGACTTGGCTACTACTAGCATCCGCTTCTCTTAGCAGCGAAAAATCAAATTTGGCCCATTTCCCAGGATTACATATCTCCCACGGAGAATCGAATACACAACTGGAAAAGTCACAGCAGATCCCTATCTGGACACGGTGGCCCGCATGGAGGCCTTCTCACGGGTTCGCGTAAGGAAAACCGTCCGTCAAACTCAAGAGGGGCAAATTCATTAGTATACCTGTGCTTACGATAGTCCACATAGCGTAATCGTCGATTTTGTCTTGCGTTTCGGAAGAAGAGGTCGCCTTAATAGAATAGGGGTACCGCTATAGCAATGAACAAAGGCTCGTGTTCCTATTGCAGAGCATTGGAAAATGTCATTTTCCTTATGCGCAAATATATGTCCTTGCTCTTCATATAAAGAGCGACCTGATTGGGTGTGAAAGAAAGAAAGAAAAGTCGGTTGGCACCGTGAGAAACGATCCGACTTCGCGAGGAAGCAAAAGAGACTTGCCTTTTGGAGCAGAGTAACCGGATGATTAGCATCGAGTATAGCAATCTTTTTTTCATTTTGCCAATGACCTAAAGAAAGAACATACATGTATCAAATTAAGAGGATCAGCGATGGGTACGCGCACAGCACCCTCGCTGGCAAATCTTTTCATGGCAGACCTAGAGCAACGATTTCTCACCACTCAAACTCTGAAACCACTACACTATTTTCGATTTATAGACGACATCCTAATCTTCTGGACTCACTCGCCAGAAAACTTAGACACCTTTATCCAAGAATTCGTTCCATTACACAATTAAATTCACACATGAACAGAGTGAAGAAAAAGCAACATTCTTTGACATTGATATTTTTAAAGGGCCCGCTTCGCCGAAAACGTTATCCTAGACATCAAAACCATCATTTAAGAGTAGGTTAAATGTGGTTAACGGGACCTCGTCAGGACACTGCACGTGCCTGCGGGGAGGTTCCCGTGCGGGGTAGCAGGGGAACAAAGCCCCGGACCGATCAGTTCGCCTCTTGCTCTCAGCAAGTCGCCAGGCTTTCTTTTCTCGCTCTTTTTCGCTTGCTTTCGTGTATCATGTTGACACCCGTTGTCAAGAAGCGCAAATCGTCGCAGTCATCGCCGGGACAGGGAAAGCGAGATTGTCGGACTATGGATGGTTGAAAGTGAAGGCAAAAGTAACCTTGGATTCGCTCTTGATGCTTTCAAGCGTCACAATGAAAACTGGGAGAAGATACGCTGTGTGATGACAGACAAGGATATAACGGAGGGACATTATTTACGAAAAATTTCCTGGAAAATCGCTTTTAATATGCCTCTTTCACACTCTGCGCACTTTTCGGCGTGAAATTTCAACTGACAAACTAGGAATTACGATGGGAGAAAGACAACTGGCTCTAGAACTGCTCCAGAAGCTTGCTTACTCTCGATCACCAGAGGAATACGAAAAGAATTTTGAACAGCTTCGCTCCACAGCTCCTAGATCCGTATTTGACTACTTCTGCGCTAATTGGCATGGTATACGCTCTCAATGGGTTGAAGGACTTAAAAACAGTCACGGCAACTTTCTAACAAATACCAACAATCGATTAGAAGCAATTAATTGAAGAGTGTGATCAAGCGATACTCGCCAATGCCGGTTTTCTTCCATGATCTCATGACGTGCATTGCGTTTTTACAAGCAGAGCGCAAGCACCGCGCTCTTTCCAGGGCTGTAAAAGTGCCGGCATCTCACGTCTTGCTCAACGACGACTTGAAGCTGTACGAAAAATACCTTACACCGTTTGCCTTCAATCATGTGGAAAAGCAGTTTAATAAGATACCATCTGTCCAGTTCACCACTGATAGCTCAACGCACTTTCTTGTGCAGCATAATGATGAACATATTCTGGCCGCTATAGACTCCTGTTCCTGTGCGTTCTTTGAGTCCATGAAGCTACCATGCAAGCACATATTCGCTGCTCGCAGACGTAGTAGTCTGAGCATGTATTCAGAAGATCTATGCGATGTCCGTTGGACAAATAGTCATTACAGAAGCAAGCATTACGCATTTCATGGTGTCACTGCTGATTCTACTTTAGTAACGTCGGCTGGTAGCATTGAAGCCAATGTACTGGACGAGGGCTCGACAGCGGCGGCTCATCAGCAGACACTCACAGAGCAGCAGAAGTACAGAATTGCGTTTAAAATTGCTCAGAAGACTGCGGAAAGCATGTCACACCTTGGATCTGAAGACTTCTTCGAGTATTTGAAAAAGCTGAAATCAGTTAATAATCTTATTATGGAAAGAAAGCCTATATATCTCAGTGAGTATTAATCAGCATTAAAAGTTGAACTAACGTTTGCAACATAATTTGAGCAGAATCAGATGAGGAATGCTCTGATGACAACATGGACGATGACGACGGAAAGAGCAAAGAAGACAGCGAAGGAACAGAATTCGATGCAAAGATTCTTCAAAAGAAAAAGGATGGGAGCATTCAGGAAGGAACTGAAAGAAGGAGTAAGACTGGATACCTATTTCAGCTTAGCTAACAATACTAACACGCAAATCTGTAGCTCTTAGTCTGAAATTACCTCCACCAATGCTAAAGAGAGGTCGTCCAAAAGGTGCAGGTTTGACGGTTATTGGGCTGCCATCAAGCAAACGCAGAAAGTCGGATCAGCCATTGCCTTTCAATAAAAAGTCCCCTCATGAGAAAGAGAAAAGTACGACGTTATCGACGCCTGTAACAACTACTAAACTTACTAGCAATCATTTTTAGCAATTCTGGAGTGGTTTGTGGAGAAAGACGTTGCGCATAAAGCGATGCATGACAAGGTTTTGATTGAGGAAGAATTCGTCGAAACGAGGCCTGAAAGGGTTCCTATGAAGTGCACTGCGGACGACGTTGCGATTCATCAAGTAAAGAAATACTTCAGTTTCGACGGATGGAAGGTTGTGATGAACGTTTACAAAGTGCTGAAAGAGAGGGGTGAGTGGGAGTGCAGAGTATGCCGTCAATCTCTGCAAAAATCCATCTCCGTGGGCTGCGACGGATGCCTTGAATGGTATCATTTGCGATGCCTTGGGCTAGACGACGCTCCCAAACGTAAAACATGGTTTTGTAGAGCATGTTTCAAGTAACTACTTGTCGAGCGTAGAGCGTGTTCTCTAAGTCCCAATAATGATTCTCTGCGCATGATCCTACGTCACGAATTACATAGATATATAGACTGGCGTAACTGTAGCCAAAAGAAGTCCCGTTACGGTGGCGTAACTGTAGCCACTGCGTTAAATAAGAGCTACTTCGAGTGATTTATTGTGCGATCAAACTCAGTCGACCTTCGGGGGTCAAATGAAACGCCGACGGTACGTCGTCACTGCGAACGATAGCGGGGAAAGCGGCTATCGGTGCGGCGATTCGGAACCAGTAAAGCTGAAATCCAGGCTGAGCGTCTTCGCGAACAGAGAGCTCCAAAGGAGACGAAAATCTCGGTGGAAGATCGCGCTGTCGTACGATCGAAATCCTGATTTCTACTGGCTCGCTTTCGGCGCCTCCGCCGTGAGTCGCGACTAGATTGAACGCGAATACGATCGCTTCATTTGGCATTTTAGCCGTCGTGATAACGTGGCCACGGTTGTCGACGGCAAAAGGAACGCTGACGTTCGCAGAATTTCCAATTCGGTACGTGACTGCATTGAAAGGTTCATCTCTGTCCTTATCAAAGGCGGTGACGTTTATAACACCGCTTCCGCTCTCCGTCAATCGACCGATTTTTGCTTTGTATGTAGTAGAAGAAAACTCCGCAACGAAATCGTTAACGTCAATAATGCGAACAGTGATGCCGGTGTCGGCACATAATAATCCGCCTCCGTCGCACGCTCGCGCGGCGAAACGATAAACGGAGTCGTCAGATTCCGCATCAAAGGAGCGAATCGCTTTGATTTCACCCGAATCTGATATGTGAAAAGGAACGTCGCTAGGACTGACCCGGTATTCCGCTATTTCGCCGAATCTCCACTCGTCTTCGTCGTAAGCTTCGACCGTACCAATGACGACGTTAAAATCGGCGTTCTCAGATACGTTTATGACCGGTAGACTGTCGTAAAATTTCGGTCGATTATGGTTGACGTTTTCAACGTCAATAAAAAAGGACGACGGCTCGTCGCACGTTAAATCCTCATCAGAAACGGTAACATTAAATCGGTAACTCTGCACCGACTCAAAATCGAGAGATTTCGTCAGAAATAATTCGCCGACGTTCTCGAACACGCTTTCGTCATCGTGCAAAATAAACGATACGTTTGACGGCAAAGTCGCGTCTGTTTCGACGATTTCTATTTTCAACAGAGAAGCCGTCAGCAGGGTATTTCCGGAACTTTCACGCGATACCGACGAAGCAGAGGACACGGAGCAACATCGCTCACGTCGGTCACGTATACATAAAGATGAGCACTGCTCGTCAAATTCGCCGAATCTTTGGCCTCGGTGACAAATCTTCGTTCTCTTGGACCCTCTTCGTAGTCCAACTCCCTCGCGACGATCAGTTCGCCCGTCGTTTCGTTGACGGCGAACGCCGACGGCTTTTCGTCTGATTGCAAAAAGTAACGAACGGTCGAAAACGACGCCGAAGCGTCTCCGTCGACGGCGACGAATTGGTGAACGATCGCTCCGATAGGGGTGTTCTCCGAAACGGTCAAATTAAAAATCCGCTGAGTGAGAACGGGTTTCACGTCGTCCGTGTCTTCCACGCCGATCGTCACGTTTGCCGTAGCCAAATTGCCTCCGCCGCCAATAGCGACGACTTTCAATCGAAAAACGGCCGGCGATGTTTCGTAATCGAGGCTACGTTCCATATAGATTTTGCCCGACGTCTTGTTCAGGAGAAAAGGGCCGTCGCCCGCTTCCATTTCGTATCGAACAGTCGAAAATCGTTCGCTTCCGTCGGCGTCGTTTGCCGAGACGACGAGACTCATGTCCATCGTGTTCTCCTTCATCATCATTTCATAAATTTCATAGGAAAAAATCGGTGCATGATCGTTGACGTCGATCGCGCGTACACGAACTCGCGCCGGCGTAGCCGACCTGTTTCCGTTGCCATCGTAGGCGTGGACAAGCATCTCGTATTCCGTCGGGTCTCCCTCGAAATGCAAGGGTCGTGTGGTAACCAAAACGCCCGTTCTCGTTTCGATACGAAACGGCAACGGCGAGGTTTCATCGTTCGTGGTGATGGCGTAAGTAATTTCGAATTTTTGCGCTCGACTGTCGACGTCGGCGTCGGTTGCCGTCAGCGAGACGACAGTCGTTTCACCAGGCAAATTCTCCTCCACGGAGGCGAAATAGGACGTTGGATTGAAAACGGGAAGATTATCGTTGACGCCAACTACGTCAACGACGACCGTAGCCAATCGTCGAAAGTGACGTCTCCCATTCGAAACGCGAACGCGGAAACAAAAACTCTGACTAACCTCGTAGTCGACTTTTCGAGTCAAGAAAAATTCTCCCTTCGAGTTGATTGTAAAGGGCACCCGGCCTTGCGATATGGTAAACGTGAGGACATCGTCGTCGCCGCCATCCGCATTGATAACGTTGAACGTCAGCACAGGCAAAGACGGAAGCGTGTTTTCCACCACAGTCGCTGCATAGCGACGACGTCCGAGAAGTCGTGGCGGTTCGTCGTCGATGTTCTCCACAAATATGGTCACGTTCGCCGGTCGAGAATCTTTTCCTCCGTCGCTGGCTATGACCTCTCAAGTCGTATGACTGATTCTGTCTCATAGTCCAGAGTCTTCTTCAGTATAGAAAGCCATCTCGGTCCAATTCAATTTTTTCGTGTTCGATTAATAGCTTGTAGATGATTTTGTCGTCTCTGTCTGCGTCTACGGCGCGAACTCGAAGTAAGGCTGCGTCGGAAAGCCGGTTGCCGGTGTGGGAAAAGAATTTTCTTTGATCGCTGTTTCGTACAGTAATTGATGAAATTCGGGGCGAAATTCATTCTTGCCTAATACAAGAACGTTGACGGTGACAGGAACGATTGACTCGAGTCCGCCTTCGTCATACGCGTAAACTTTTACGGAGTAGAAATGTTCGTCTGACTCGTAATTGAAAGCTCTTCTGTTTGTCAAGATAGCCTTTCGAGAATTCTCGCTGTATGCTACTTTGAACAGAGATTCAAATTCGATGACTTCTACGCGAGAAATAGCGCTGTGATTAAACACATCGCTCTTTTCGGGTCGACCGTAATCGGCAATGAATAGTAGAACGTTTAGAGCTCCGGCCGGTTCCGTTTCCGCGATTGAAACGTTGTACGAGGTAGTTAAGAATCGCGAGCTATTGTCATTCACTCCTCTGACCGCAATACTGACGCTGGCATTCACCGGACTCGAGAAAACGCCGTCAAAAGCGGAGATAGACAACAGAAAGTTCGTCTCCTTTTCGTAGTCCAAAAAACGAAGCAGAAGAACTGCGCCTGACTCGGTAACCCCAAAAGGACTACCCGCATTGCCCTCCACGTGATAGTGCACGCTGTCGCCATCCGCGTCGGTGACAGAACCGGATTAAGCGAATCCGGAGACGCGTTTTCGGCAATTTCAAGTTGAATTGTAGATAAGGAAAATTTCGGAGCATTGTCGTTGACGTTCAGTACCTTGACTACGACGCTAGCCGGTTTTCCCACTCGACCGCCTTGATCAATGGCAATAATTTCGAATGAGATTGGATCAGGTGTACGCTCGTAGTCGAGCGACTTGGCAACCACAACGTCGCCTCTTTCCGTCACCAAAAACGAATTCGTTTCCTTATCGCTGGAAACATTTACGATTTCGTATCGCATGACCAAAGGTCCAGCATCGGCATCGGTTGCCGTCGCGTTTAGAATTGTCGTCCCGATAGGCACGTCTTCAAAAATTTCGCTAGACAGCGTAGGCGTCGTAAACACTGGCGCGAATTCATTGACCTCTTTAATCGAGATAGCGACCCTCGCTGTCGCCACCCGTCCTCCACCGTCGACAGCTTCGACCGCAAACGACCACAGCGTATCGCCGCTTTCATAGTCAAACGTCTCGGAGCTAAGAATTTTGCCAGTGAAGCGATTAATCGTAAACGGGACCGAATCGTGGACGAGGCGGTAAGAAATACGGCTGTAATTTTCTGACAAGTCGGCATCGTTCGCAGTCGCGACGACGACGACGACGAATCCCGGCTCGACGTTCTCGTACAGACTTCCCGAGTAAAAGGATGCCGTGAAATTCGGATCGTTATCGTTTTCGTCTTCCAAATTTACGATTATGAGAACGGTTCCGTTGCTTCCTCACAAATCGCGAGCAATGACGATGAAGACAAACATTTTCGGATCTGCTTCGTAGTCGAAAGGACGACGGTTGACTATTTTGTTTTCGTCGACAATTTCAAAAGGAACGTCTCCTTTTTCAACAATGTCATATGCGGCGGCCACCTCGCCTTCGCTGCTGACATTTAGACAAAGCCAATCCGGAGACGCTATAGAGTTCTCCTTCAAAGAAACGACGTAGGGTTCCGGAGAAAATTCGTTCGCGTTTTGAACGAAAATCGTTAACAGAGCCGGAGCGTTGAACTTTCCATCACTGACGTTAATAATTATCTCATATATTGACTTCGTTTCGTAGTCTAAAGGTTCAATTAGGTAAATGTCCCCCTTTGATGTGACCTCGAACAAATTCGAATAATTCAATAGATTATACGACAGTTTCTCACCGTCTGCGTCCATAGCGCGTACACTCAACAACGGAAGCATCGGCAATCGGTTTTCAACAACGTAGACGGAATAATTGTGACGAGGAAAGTAAGACCGGTTATCGTTGACGTTGACAATGGTGATTCTGACGGTAGCCGTATGCGGCGAAACGAGCCCGCCGCCGTCAACAGCCTCCATGTCAAATTCGTAGAATTTTGAATCGCTTTCAAAGTCGAGTAGTTTTGTTGCAAAAATACTGCCGTCGGTGGAAAGCGTGAAAGGTGGGAGGACGTCAGTGAGGGGCACCACGTAGTAGTCTGTAACTTTACCGAACATAAACCCGCCATTCAAATCGTTTGCTTCTATTCTTCCAACGGGTATTGACAAATTTGATTGATTTTCTTCTATGGAATATTCGTAGGTCGTCCTCAGAAACGAGGGAGAGTGTTCGTTTACATCCAATAAGCGAACCAATATTTCAGCCGTCCCGAAACGTCCTCCTGCATCACGAACTGCTACAGTTAAATTCCACAGCCGAATGCCTGACTCGAAATCAAAAATTTTGGAGTTGGCTAGAACGCCACAAAATATGCGATTAATGTTTTGAATAAAAATGAGGCCCCATTAGGAATTGGACCACGAAAATTTCCTTTATTTAAAGGAACTTGCATCAATAGAGCAGTTTCGTTTACGTCACGAAATGATGTATTTATGCCCAAACCCGTATTATTGTAGAGCAAACCCGTATTTCCGCAGGGTAAATTTTAGTGTGGCTAGTAGTCTCCCCGACGATATGAAATCTCGTTACCAAGAAAAGGTTTCATTGATGGCGAAGTTCTGTACGCACGTAAAAATGGTGGTTACTTATCAGCGTTTGCCCTGCGGAAGTTGCATTCCTTTCAGAAGATGCTGATCGAAATTTCGTAATGAGCTTGAAAAGTGCGTAACCGCTGATGTACCGCAGTGTGTTCTCTTCGTCCATTGATAATTCCTGTTCTACAGGACATAAGGCCTCGCTCTGGCCTTGGGAGGTATCAGGAATGAGAGCTTTATTGAATAAGATGACAAACAATGCTTGGTTTGCCGTCTGGGAAAGAAATGGATCTGAAATTGTCACGTTCGCGCGACTATAGATGCTTTCCCACAAAAAAAGAAAACCCTCATTGTTAGCTCCTCAAACGGGATTAGAGCGGCTTCACGTTCTGAAGAGAGCGACCTCTTACTAAGGCCTGTCAGAACGTAATCTTCAATTCCCTCACAGAGATTGGAAAGGATGTCGTCTAACTTTTGCGCAGTCTCGGCGCAACGAAGAACGTCCTGTGCAATGTTAGTCATCCTCCGGTAACGTTCCGATTCCGACGAGCCGAGATTCTCATCAAGCAATCGCCTCAGTGCTCCTTTCAAGTGGTCCATGCCAAGGGCTACACGCCTAGACTGCGGTAATGTCACGTGACCGGGTGAGTTTCGTATCCCGTTCTCTTCTAGAATCTATTGAAGAACCGAAGCTTGTGGAATTGCAGAACGGCCGACCATGCACTGTTTGTATGAGTTGATGCAATGTCTAAGTTGAAGTCGCCCGCGCCAGGTCATTCTCTGCATTAGTAATCGTGCAATCGGATGACACAAGTGCTGGCAACCAGGCCACACATGAGCAGCCAACTCCAAGTCGTGCCCGCCCAAGCCTAGCGCGGGCCGTACTTGTTGGCAACAATGTGACGTTAGCGACCTTTATACCCTGTGCGCGTACCGAGACCGAAGCGTCCCTTCGCTCTGCCTATGGGCTCCGGCACAGAATTCAGTCACCCGCCGCGTGGTAGTGGAAGTAGTGACAAGACTGTGCCTGGTGAGCAAATCGCATGAAACGCGTATTAACAGTGCGATCCAGATTGTCTCCGACTATTTTGAACGTTGGGAAAGACTTAATTCGCCCGAAGTTGGCGTTGAAAGATTCGCAAGACAAGTCGCCTATCGAGATTGATGACAGGTCGATGAAGGACGGGTCTCCTGACATGTCGCCCAACCTAGAGCGCTCATCTCCGCCGAGGAGTTAGCCATCGTCGCGTTGGCCGTCGTGCTCGATGCCTTCGTCGTCGTCTTTTCGTTCGTAGTTGCCGTCGACGTGATCGTCGCCTTCGTCGTGCTCGTCGCTGTCGTCGTGCTCGTGGTGCTCGTCGCCTTAGTCGCGCTCGTTGCCTCCGAAGTACGTAAAATGCGAACTGTTGCCTGCTGTTTCGCTGTGCGTTGGCATGTTTTTTTTTCCAGAGCGCTTTTCCACTCAAGAACAGCGGAGTCATGGTTTCACTCCGAGGCTGTCGACTGTCCTCAGTGCCGTTTTGTAAGAAGTCGTAATTAGTGTTGGAACGAAGGCTAAAATGCAACCTTCGAAGCTTCGTTGTCGCTAACATTCGAAGGTTCGAAGTTTCGCTAACGCGCGTTACTAATTATGCTATTTTCTCTATACAACGTTAGACCATATTTAAAACACATTAAAATTAACGCTATCTAATGAGACGCTGCCAGAAAAATGTGAATGACAAAATACGGTGAAATCTATGAAGACTAAAAAGTGCAGTAAAAGTCATTTCTGCAGAAAAAAGTGATTGTGGAGAAATTAGCTTATCTACACTAGATGGGTGAAGGCAGCTTCTTTGCTTTGTTACTGTTACTCCTGCCTTTGAAAACATCTTTCTGAAGGAGTAGATATGTTGAGGGAATGCCGAGATGGCGCTTGGCAATGCAAGAAAGTCCAGGAAATTTCTTTTCAGCATTTTCCCCCCAGGAAAGGGGATCGGTACAGCCTGGCTGGTTTCTTTCTGCTAAATATTCTTCGAGCTCATTTGTTTCGGCAGGAGTTCCACCTGTTTCTTCAATGCCAAGCAAAGCATCAAGTTTGGACCTCTTGCTCTTTGGCTCATCTTCTGTTTCCTGTAGATTCTCTTCAATATTTGGTTCATTTGTCTTAGTGCTTTTCATCTTGTCTTCGAGCTCTTCCTTAGCTGTGATTAGTCTGGGGGCCAGACCTCTTCGCTCGGGGAGGAAAAGGGTCTGGTCACCTGCGCACACTCAGTCTGTACCAGTGGCATGTACCAATAAAATTAAGTAATTATATATGCCCACCTTTTGTCCCACGCCTTCACGCACATGTCGAGTGCACTGTTGAACATCACTTGCGTCGCGTGAGGAAAGGACCTCTCTTCCCGGCCACGAGAAAGACGTCTGCTTGAGAATCCGTCAGCGATTCCACTGATGTCGTTCTGGAAAGCTCTCGTCGAGGAGAAGTCTGGTCAGCCGCCGATGGAAGTGAACGGGGCGAGATACATGTCCAGGAAATGCTTTGCAGCGTACAGTCGATGTCTTGCCTTGAAACAGCGCCTATATGAAGAGCTGCCGGGGGCGTTGTCCACTTCTCATGCGGCGCCCTCTGATCCGACTACTCCCGGTAGAGCAGGTGTAACGACGCCGCACATGATTGCTTCCAAGTCTCCTTCTGTGACAGTACGTAAAAGGTTACTTTATACGCTCTAAAATCACTGTTTATCATTAGGTTCATATTGGATACAAAAGGCCGAGGTCATACGTCATAACTCCTTCAAGGAAAAAGCAGTCAAGGGCTTGGCAAGGAAGTGTAGAGACAGTCTCGCATCTTACGCCGTTGCGGATAGTGATGAAAATAGACGCGTCGTCAGGAAGATGGGGTACGGTCCTGCTTGAGAAGAAATATTCCGCCCGTTTTGTTGTCCGGTCGTTCGACCAGCTGCACTGGCGCATATTCGCCCGTCTCGTTCAGCTCCATCCCTTCGACGATCACTTCAAATCGCTTCAGCACTTCGCTCCACCTACGCAGAATAATAGAAATAATACTACGTCTCTCTTTTTCTCCTTCTGCTATATGCCTTTCAGATAGCGATCGATTTTTGAGCGCTGAATCAGCGCCTCGGAGAAGCCTATACTACGATTGCCGTAGATTTCGAAGCGAATGCAGTCGTAGGCGATGTAGTCGACGAAATCGTCCGTTGTCCTGAAGTCGCTGATACATGTCGCTCGTCGTCGTCGTCGTCGTAGTCGTCGTCGTAGTCGTCGTAGTCGTCGTAGTCGGCGTTGTCGGCGTTGTCGTTGTCGTCACGAATTCACTTTATGCCCCGGATCCAATAAAGCGCGCGCTAATCTCGTTAGCAACACTGAAATTGGCGAAGCGGCGTTTTCTGGGTCTTTAGTAATGCTAAAGACTTCTCTTTTTCGTGGGAAGCTCCGCCCTTCAATAATATACGGGATAATGTAAAAGCGCGAAAATACAGAACCCAACACATGCACCCCCAAGGTTTTCAATACGATATAAATGTCCGATCGATCACGAAAAAACTTTTGTGCTTGTGACAACTTTCTTACCTATAGAACTTGAGAGTTCCGTGTCAAGCGACTTTGTGATGGTTCACGTTCATTCGTAATTCCAATAGCTGAAATTCGATTTTGGTTTATGCGTTCGTTCATTCTTTTTCTATTTAGAATCTGTGCCTTTTTTCTGGCTCGTTTCGATTCCTAGCCCCTGGCATTTTATGAAATGCGTTTCTTGTTGTTCCCTATTATCTCGAGAATTGGCGTATTTGCTTGAAATTTCGATCGACGTGACTCCGTTAAACGTTCTCTTGATCGTCGTCTACGCTGCTTGTCGAACAATCCAACGTCTCTTCGACGAACTCTAAACAGGCTCAGATGGTAAATAAAAATCATTTTGTAATCATTATCTAATATTATTGAAGGGATTTCAAAGCGGTAGCATGTGCTCCCGGGCACATGTCCCGGATGTGCTAGGGATAGGGCTTGTGCATGACGCGTCACAATACCACGTGACCTGTTGTCGACACCTTTAGTGGGTGGCATGGTGAAGTCCTGTTTCGCAGTGAACTGCACGTCGCGCTGTGTTCCTTCATCGAAACTGAGCTTCTACAGGTTTCCACCTGAAGGTACAGAGTTGCGAAAACGATGGGTGCAGGCCATACGACGTGTTAGTTGGCAGCCGACTGAGTACAGCTACGTCTGCTCTCGTCATTTCGTTTGGGGCAAGCGATCGAAAGATCCACTTTCGCCCGATTACGTTCCTAGTGTCTTTACATTCACGTCTAGCCCTGCGAAGGCCGCGCAATTGGCGAACGTCCATTCATACGAGCGTCGCGTATCATGTACAGAAGTTCGTCTGCGCAACGCCGCTGCGCAACAGAAGGCGGCGAAAGTGAGGCGTCAAGAACAAAGAGAGCGTGCTTTCACCCGTTCCAGAGCGGCTGCTGAAGAAGCTGCAGAAGAGGCACATCGCGCCGCCTCCGCTTTTTTGAGATTGGGCGGAACTGTCGACGACTTAAACAAAGAATGTATCTCGGTGGGGACTCAGACTGATATGTCTGGTGAGGACATTCAATCAGCACTGGATGAGTGCAATCAAATGCGGCAAGAAATGCAGCTCCTCAAAGACTCTGCAGTTTCCGACTTCTCGCAAGAACGTCTAAGCAACGACCATGACAGAGTTAAATTTATACAGGATTGCCATCTTATAGGCATCTCCATGCTGTGTTTAGACTGGCATCTCGTTCCCTGGATGCAAATTCGTCAACGTATGCTGTTCCTCTATTTAGCCAGTTTGTTGCCGTTCTCAGCAAACTGAGGCTGAATTTGACACATCAGGATATTGCTTACAGACTGAATGTTGACCAGACAACATTCAGCCGATACTTTCATAGATGGCTTAATATCTTGTATATTCGATTAAGTCCTCTCGTGCAATGGCCTGATCAGGAAATATTGCGTCAAGTGCTGCCAAGGCAATTCAAGAGCTCTTTCCCGCGATGCATCGCCATCATAGACTGTTTTGAAGTTTTCGCAGAACGACCAAGCGACCTTAAAGCTAAAGCACAGTCGTATTCAAACTACAAGCATCATCAAACAGTCAAATTTTTAATTTCTATTTGTCCTACCGGAGTCATCACGTTCATATCAAGAGGCTGGGGCGGCAGAACGTCAGATAAATATTTGACTGAGCAATATGGCATTTTACGTAAACTTCTGCCGGGCGATGAACTGTTAGCGGACAGAGGCTTCAATATCGCGCAATCTGTCGGATCCTACGGGGCAGTCCTGAAGATTCCGCCTTTTACAAAGGGTCGAAAACAACTTCCGAAAGAAGATGTGGATTTAGCGAGAAAGCTATCGCGTGTCAGAATCCACATTGAGCGAGCAATCTCCCTTCTACGAGGAAAATACACTATTCTAAGCTCCACCGTCCCGATCGAATTCATCAAGTGTACCGACGGTTCGGGTGTGAGTATTCTGGACAAAATAGCCTTTGTAGGTTGCGCACTATGCAACTGTTGCGAATCTATTATTCCTGCGGTTTGAGTATGTTAATGTATTGCTATTTGGAAAGTGTCTTTTTCTTTGAAGATCTGCTTTGCCGGCACTCGGGGCAATACCATTTACCTTTTGGAACCTTTGACAGACGTAGGCATCGCTAATGAAACCACTGGATAATACAGGTACCATTTCCGCACTCTATCATATCTCCCTCGACGTCGTCTCTTTTGCAGAAGCAGTACTGTTCATCGTCTTGGTCTCCTGTATCGTCACCTTGTCGCAACGTCGGTCTTTGTTGCGTATACCATTTTCCTAACAATTCAGGCATTAAACCAACAAGGTAAAAATGGTTGACACGTTCAGTAGCGGTACGAACAAAATCGTTGTCCACCACAATTCGCTCAACGTGGAAAGCTGCAGGCGCCCAAACAATAAAACCTCCATACGTCGTCGATGAAAGAAACATCTGGAGTTGTATTTGATAATAGTAACTGTGGGTTGTGTCTAAGGACAGTTCACCATTTGACGACACCTTCAAGCAGAAATCTCCCTTTGAAGCGACCTCCCTGATTGATTCTTCCTTACATCGGAAAGGGCACTTAATTTCGACAACGCCCTTTCCGCAACAATCGCAGGAAATCAATGCGTTCGGAGACGCGCCGAGGTGAGCATACCGACGATTAACGATCAAACCGCATTTTGAAACCAATAAATTCATGTGCAACGACGATTTTCGTTCGGAATACTGCTCCAGAGCCTGCCCTTCGTGATCAATACCCCACGACGTTGCCGAAGAGTAAAATTTATAAATCTCCGGATAGCAGACACGTTTAATGAGAGATATTGACGGCAGGGACGCTTCAGAATTAGTTTTAGCAGCAGCTTTAAAGTTCGATGCAGTCACGCGTCCAGTACGGTACAGAAACCATCGACGACTCTTTGATTGAGCTCGAGTTTCCTGCTCGATTGTTTTGCAGTGATCTTCAGTAACCTCAATTTCATCAAATATGACTTCGCCAGCGTTCACCAGGTCAGTGTATGGTAAGCTAGCCATGGAGTCGTTGTACAGATCGGAAAGAATTGCTGGTACGCTTTGCGATGAAAAGCGCGAGAGAAATGCTGGCTGTAAAGACAGTATGGACGGATTCTTGCACTCGCCGAGTTCCTCATAAAATTCAGCAAGCTCGTTCGCCGACGGCTTTTGGCAAGGTTCAGATACTTCTACGGCTCGAGTCTTTGCCCCACTGTTATACAATTTCCGTTTAGGATGAGTGAAATCAATCTCGGCGGTTGGAGCATACAAAGCATCTTTGCTCGACAAATCTGTCCACCAGCATGGCACCGATGTGCAGGATGTGTCTTCATCAATTCTGTTTCTCACGTCAATGGCAAACAGAACAGCAGCTATGTGGGAGCAGGCTTCTCCCAGACCCGCCATGCAAGTGCAATGCGCACATAAAACGGTACCGTTGTCTTCGGCACAAACCCACGGAAGCAAAAACGGATCTTGCAACGACTGCGAGTGCCTCACTTTTGCCGTGATAAGAAAAGAAGAGAGCTTTAGGACGCGCAAGTCCGTCACCCAACCGGAAGCCAGGTATTTATAGCCCTCCATGCTTTTATAGGCTTTTAGGGTTTCTCGCGTAAACAAACTGGTGGAATTGATTAAAAAATTGTAAATATCGCCGTAAGCAGTGGCGGGCCATTCTACAGTGGTTGCGGAAGGCGTTCCTTTATCGGCCATCGAGTACGGATCGCTGAAATCGACACCGAGCATGCCCAGTTTCTTCAAATAGCAACCTTTCGCGAGATATGGAAGACTTCGAAAGTAGGGACTGAGGGTTCGCGACGACATTTCTGCGATCGGTTTGCCAGATTGGGGCGCGGAAAAGATAGTACGGGCGTGCCACCCAGACAAGTTAGTGTTCTTGCCACCCATAAACGCGCGCGTGTGACGTCATGCACAAGCCCTATTCTAGCGTACAGTGCACCCACGCAGAAAGTTCCTAAGTTTAAAGCGCGCTAGCTTCTACGACATTTGTTCTACGGCGACGCGAATGAAATCATTGAAATCCTCATTCCCGTAGCACTCCGATGATGTAAGGTTCGTAAGCGTACAACCTAGGTTACATAGAGTGATCACGTGCAGAATCTCCGGTCCCTTTTTCTTCGAGCCATGTTTTTTTTTAACAACACGCAAAATTTCCCCTCTTCAATTGCAAACTTGGCACTTAAAAAAATGTAGCTGCTGTTTCTTTTAAGGACTCGCTCTCCTGATTCTTTGCCACGATTTTCTTAGCAAGAATCTACAGTTGAGTTCCTGTTTTGCGTCTTGTGGCATACCTGTTTCACGTTAATTATTGGTTTAGCCGATCTCACACTAGATGACTTCGTAAGTCTATGCGGTGGTACGACGACGGAACCAACGGCAATCACATTTCGAGCGAGCATGATAGCACAGTCCGGTTCGGTTGTTTTGTCTAGTGTGAACGCACTATAACTCTCTGGAGAGACCACCAGCGTCGATTGCGTGCTCCTTTATTCCGTTGCGCAGGAACTTGACGTTACGGCATTTTTTAAAATTTTAGTGCTACTTCCAGGCTATTCCCGCTCCGTTCTACGTAAAGCGTTGAAAACTTCGTACCAAATTTTGACCTGATCTCGTCGACAAATGCGCTCAAAGACTCAACGTTAAAAAAATGGTCATCGTCGTCCAGAATTACAGCTACAATCATTCAACTTCAGTGATTTATTCAAGACTCTTATCTGCTTCAAGAAACACCGATGCTGCTACTTCTACGTCTCCGCTAGCGTCTCTCAGCAATTGCACAGCCGAGTCTCTTGTAATGCCTGTTCCAAATAGCTCGAACAGCTGCAACACTTTCTGTAACAGTTAACGACACGAGGACAGTGAGCTTATCGACGACGGTAACGACGCCGAGAATGAGATTCACGTAGCGGCGTCTACTTCAAGTCGTCCTACTTCTAAGAGTTCGAATTCAAAGCGATCGTCCTGATTTCGAATTGTGTGGCTAACAGGGAGAAGCTGGCTCAAGTACGATCGTTGTACAAGGGGCATGACATGTAGTATTTGCTAGAAGCACCGCTCTGGAGCTAGGCCATTCAAGGAAGAAGCCCTGTACGCGATAACGGCTTGAAGTATAATTAGACACGAAGAATGCGAGTCACACATCACGTGTGTAAAGTTGGAGCGTCCCGCTTCAAAGCCAAACGTTGCGTTTGGAATAAATCCTGTTGTTCCTGCTGAAGGAATCGAGCAAGCAATCGGTTGTCTGTATTTTATTACTAAGCGGCGTTTGGCTCACACTACCAATTTTGAACCGATCCTAGATCTGGCTTCGTGGTTGGGAGTAGAAAGTAAAGAAAACATTAGAGTAGCTCTAAATGCTATCTAAACCAGTTACAAATCGATACAAGAGATGCTTTACGTCATATCTGAGCTCTCTGAAGAAAGAACCCTCGAAAATTGAAGGATTCGGAGCATTTTGCTTTAATGTTTGACGAGACAGCAGATTGCACTACGCAAGAGAAGCTGGCAATTCACGGTCGCTACATCTGCTGCACTAATAGCGAAGCGGCGATCTTGCGCGCGCGTCGCGTGACGACTTAGTCGACGAACTCTGTTGTGCTGGGTCGACCGGGGTGTTTGGAGGGCGACGAGGGAGCGGATGGCGCTGAAGAGTTGAGTGTGTTGGTTTACTTCTCTGGTCACGCCGGGGTCAATTCCCGGGACACGTGACTATCCTAAACAAACGCATGCGTGACAACATCCACAACAAGCCCTCCTTGTTCCAGCGGGCTGCCCCCAGACCGGGTGCAGGAAAAGAACAGGGCCGCCACAGACAGACGTCACGTTCTAACGACCGTGAAAAAAACAAAAGAAGGAAAAAAAAAGAAAAAGGGGTAAAGTAAAGTGAGAGATAGACATAGCTTCAATATTCATCAGCGTAGCGCTGGGCGGCTTGACCTGCGGTGCGCCTCACTGGGCGACCATCCAAACGCGTAGTCGACTTTGAGCTGAAAAGAGGTTCCGGTGTATTGGTGACAAATGATGAAGATGATGACGAATGGGCTGGTCCACGAGCGCGGAAAGGCTCCTCTGGCCAATGGGTCTACGCCGTCGCGTCACTGTGAATTCGGTGTTGGGAACAGCAACTCCATCGATGATCCCGACGTCCATTGATCTTGGCACGCCGTCAACTCCGGGCACGATAGGCGACGTTTAACCCGCCGTTCAATTTCAACGGGAGACGTAGACCGGGCGCGACGTGTTGATCCGAGATCCATCGTGACACACCCACCGTCGTGTGGTGTAGAATTCAGAGCGACACGAGCATGACCATTCGCATCGACCAACTCTGGAAGAAAATAAGGAACAATCCGTTGCACGTGAGTGAGAACGGGTCTTTGGGTATCAAGATTCTGAAGTTCGTACGTGACGTCCGACAATCGACAAGCCACACGATACGGGCCGGTGAACTTATTCTGCATTTTCGTAGCGAGACCGGGCGAAAGAACTGGTCGATGGAGTAGAACCAAGCTGCCAGGTAGAAATTCGACCTGGTGATGTGATCGATCATAATGTTCTTTTCTCTTTCGGTCGGCGTCGAGTTGGAATCGCCGAGCGATATCGATACGTTTCGTGACTTCCAGTCCGTAGTCTCGAGCGTCCTCTTGTATTTTTCGCTGATGTTCCACAAGCTCTTCAAGAAGACGAGATTGAGGTCGGATGATCGTGTCCAGATCCGACGCGTCTGAACGGCTACGGCTCGTCGTCCGCGCTGTCTCGCGGCGATTGTGATCGATTGAAGTTCGCCTACTCTTCTCCGATTTCGTGTATTGCGCGCCTGTTCCCACGGTCAAACATTCGTTCGTCACTTTATCGAGTGAGCGCGAGTGATCTTGGCGCCGTCGGACGCTAGCCTGCCGTCGCAAGGGCGTTGCGTCTTTGCCGTCCCCTTCGCTTGTCCTCTTCGCGCCGCTGGCGTCATCGGTTTTCTTCTCGCCGGCGTCGTCGGCGTGATGGGCGCCGATCGTAGTCTTCGTCGGACGTACGGCGATATGGCGTAGCGCGCTACCGGCGTAGGTTTCTTCTTCGCCTTCGGTATCGTGCCGTTAGGCTCGTGCGCTCCGACTGTTGCGCGTGGTCCGCGCGAGCCGTTGTTATGGCTCGCGTGGACCTCCCCCGTCATAGGCCACGCGCGGCCGACCGCAGTCGTTCTTTTCGTCGTCGTAGCCAGCGGGGAGACGACGACGCCACCCAGCGTCGCCGAACAGTTAGCGCTACCCGACCGACGACGGGAGATCCAGCCGTTAGTTCGTCGATCGGCCGGCTCGGACGCCGCAGACAGCGTCAGTCCCCTTCGACGCGCGCGGCTACCCGGATTCTCCACCAGATGTTGTGCTGGGTCGACTGGGGTGTTTGGAGGGCGACGAGGGAGCGGATCGCGCTGAAGAGTTAAGTGTGTTGGTTTACTTCTCTGGTCACGCCGGGGTCAATTCCCGGGACACGTGACTATCCTAAACATACGTATGCGTGACAAAATCCACAACAAACTCCTCCGCCGCGACGCGTTAGAAGCCGATTTTCGACGAATTTTCGAGCTCTGCGAAAAAATCGAGATAAAACTTTGGGCTTTATTCGCGTCGGGGCCCCTTTCGGAAATCGTCGTTATTCGACAGATTCGAACGACGTTTCGCTTCGTTCGACGTTTGGAGAGCTCTTATTCGTCGCTTCGAAGCGTTTTCGATCATCGAATCGCGCCGAAAACGCCCGCGAAGCCCCGTTTTCGAACATTCTCGACATCGGATCGATTTCATAACGTGCGCGGACGGCTCTCTCGCGAGCCGGGCCGTCTTTTCGCGTCTGTCTGAGTCGCCTTCCACCTTCGAATGGCGTCGAGGTCCCTTTCGGGAATCCGCAACACTCTTTATTGCTGTGGCCTGCCCGAGTATTTCTGCGCGTCTTCGAACCGCCGACGATTCTATTCGATCTTTTCGCAATGTTCGCTTTTTGCCCTTAGAGATCGGCGGCCCCCCGAATCGTGCGCCTAAAGCGAACGAACACCCAAGTACGTTGCTCTCGGATAGTCTTGCGAGCTACGAGATCGTGCGCGTTCTGTTCGTAGCGAAATAGATAATTGGCGCCATTTGGGCGTCTAAAATTGCCCCACTCTCGCTGTTACGTGCGCATGCGCGCGTCGCATTTTCTCCGCATTCCACCACTACGTTGCGTAGTATTTTCCTTTGTCTCGATCGACGACATTGCTCGCACAGAAATCTCACTGCCCATTGTCTCGCCACTGCGTTACACCGCGACAAATCGACGCTTGCTAAGCTTCGCCGCGCGAACGATTGCCTATAGCAAGTTCGACTCACGTCGATCCCCTGTGCAGATCGCAAACAACAGATGACGTCTTCGTATCATTCGCCGACAAAGTCGCAGATTGCGACAGACTACGAGCGTCTGTCCGACGTGGCCTACTCCCCGCTCAGTACGTCGATTAAATCGCCGCTTCAGTGGGCGTCTTCTTTATGGCGCTAATTAATTTTGTTCTTATCTATACAGACTACCGAGAAAATTTTCACGCCGTCGTCGACACGCTATCGGATGTCAAGCAGCCGGCGAACTCCGGCCAATCGCGAGTTTCGTCGTACTTCGACGGCTACGTGATCGACGGAACGGCAAGAATACGTTTCGTTTGTTTTAACTCGCAAAAGCACGCCGCCATCGCGCGCCTTGCCGAAAGCGGCGAAGCTCTGGCATTTGGCAACGTCCTAATGAAGAAAAATAGAGTGACGAAGGCAATGGAAGCTCACGTACAAGACAGCACGTCTTTTATGCGATCGCCGAAGAAAATCGACCTGCCGAACCATCTTCACGCCAATACAAGCGTGCCGAAAAAGATCTCCATTTCCGACGTCGACAAACAAGCTCCGGACCAACTGATCACCGTCGACGCCAAAGTGGTCGAACTTTCTGCGCCACCGACAATGCCCTCCGGCTCTCGCGCAGGTTCGACGATCAAAAGAGTCGTCGTCGGCAACCAAAGTGGATGCTGCATTCTTACGTTGTGGAACGATTTCACTGACGCTGTCGAACTCGACCGCAGTTACACATTTCAGTCGATGGGCCATCATCGTTCGGGGAAGTGCGCAATCTCTACACGCCGAAACGAAATGCCGCCATCGTGCCGTGCTCCGACATCACAGACATGTCGCCTCAAACGGTCACTCTTTCGGAGACGCCGACCACTGTCGAAAAGGTCATGGTCACGGGAATTTCCGACTACGCAAAGTATCCCGTTTGCCCAGCCTGCACCTCTGGCCGCGTCGACAACGACGCTTATGCCAGAGCAGGTCGCTGTTTGTCGTGCGGCACCCTGACGCTTATCGAAAATTGTCAAAACGCTGCCTACGCCCTCTTGACGCTGTCCGCCGAAACATCCACATTTCTTCTCAGCGCCGACGCCGCTCAATTGGCCGAAATCGCTCAATGTCCGATGGACATGCTGAACGGATACGTTTTTCTGAAATCGGAAGAATTTCGCGTCAAATATACAAGAAATAAAAAAAATCGTCGGCGTCGAGCGAGACAAAAATGCGTCGTCTTCGATTTCAGTTCCATGTCGGAGCCTACCGAACACGAAGTCCTCGACAATTTGTCGCCCATTTCAGCTCAAGGCTGCACTCCGTCGAAGCCTAAGGTTTTTCAAGTGACCTTTCG
Organism: Oscarella lobularis; assembly: GCF_947507565.1. Lineage (NCBI taxonomy): Eukaryota > Metazoa > Porifera > Homoscleromorpha > Homosclerophorida > Oscarellidae > Oscarella > Oscarella lobularis. The sequence continues at coordinate 1,232,414 of NC_089181.1, read as the reverse complement.
TCCACAGCCGTTCGATCTCTTCAGCGGCAATCGTCAAGTGGCGAAAAATCGCGAAAAGTGACAACCCATCACAAAGTCGTTTTTTTCATTACTAAGGAACTCCTGTTGGTCTTTAGTAGTTTATTGTAAAACGTTTAAACTTTGCATGCGGCAATCGTTGTTTGCCGATTCTTTGTATGCTCAGATTTTTTCCTTTCTTTCAGTCATTTGACTGCGAGGTGTTCGGCGAAATGTTCTCTAATTGATAATAAATCGTGCTCTTCTGCAAAAACGAACACCATTGCTCTCATCGGTCTGACATACGGGTCACTTCTTTTGTTCCTTGCGCATACGGGTTACAGTATTGGACAAAATTATAAAGACACTCAATGTGAAAACACTTTTTCTCAAAGGTCTTCTAAAGAAAGCACTCATTGCTCAATGTTAATAGTTGATAAGTTTAGGTTACTCGTCAGGATAAAAAGACACAGTAAACCGTCCCCTAATTCTCTTATTAAAAACTTTAACATGGCGGTTTTTTCGAAAAACCCATATGTGCGTGGGCGTGTTAGGCATTGTTGCATATTAGGCTAGAGCAAAACCCCCTTTTTTAAACTTCAAAAAACAATTTTTTTACTCCAGCACCTTTGTACGTCACTAATAACAAGCGTTACCTAAAATTTAGATTGCTATTTGAAAGAAAACGGGTAGCTGTTACGTCACAATCACGAGACATAACCGACGTCACATTGGGTCATTTTTTCAAATTTACAAATGCTCCTCTACGTTAACCGTTCTTTCTTTGCGTCAAACGTTTGTCTAGCATTCAAGCAAAGCATATTTTGGGCAACGCCTTTTGTAAATTTAGTTCAACGGGAAGCCTTTGTTAATTTGATACAGTCGCCTAAGCAGACCTGACCGCATCCCAACGCGCCTGAATTGCAGCTGCATTCGTCTCCGAGTTGGTACGCTTATTCAGTTTATCGAGAAGACCTTAGTGCTTCATTTCTGATGCACTTTGTTTGCTTTACGATTCTTGACTGTTTTTGAGAATGCCCCGAGGGAGACAACTGAGTCCGCGTACGCGAGGCATTATTGAGGCACTACACGAAGAGGGCCAATCTTTACGCAAAATCGCTGATCGTGTCGGGCGATCAAAAACGGCCGTAGAGCAATGCGTAAAGAGACTAGCAAGCGGCAGTAGCAATTACGAAACGAGACCTGGACGAGGAAAAGCAACGACCGCAAGAGAGGACCATATCGTTAAGCGTATGGCACTCTCAGATCGTCGAAAATTGTTCAGCCGCATCGCTAGGGAAGTGATCGAACAGTTGGGAAAACAAATATCAGGAAGAACTGTTCGTCGTCGCTTGCACGAACAAGGCATTGATGCCAGGCGCCCTCGCAAAAAGCCCGATTTGACCGAACGACATCGGCGACTGCGACTAAACTGGGCTGTCTCGCACCGTGATTAGGGTTCGGAAGAGTGGAAGTCGGTGCTCTTTAGCGACGAGTCGAACGTCAGTATTGGAAGTGACGGGGTGCTGTACGTATGGCGTCGCAAGGGTGAGGAGTTTTTCCCTGAATGCTGCGATCGCGCCGTACAGCACCCAATCAGTGTCATGGTACGGGGATCGATGTCGTGGAACGGAGTTGGTTCTCTGATTCGTCTGGACGGACGAGTGGATTCGCCTGCCTACCAGCGCATTCTTGAAGACCACATGCTTCAAGATGCCGACCACTTGATTGGAGACGACTTCGTGTTCCAAGAGGACAACGCCCCAATCCACTCGTCTCGGTCAACTCGAGAATGGCTGCGGGCACATGATGTGACCGTCTTGGATTGGCCACCGAAATCTCCCGACGCCAATCCAATTGAGAACCTCTGGCAGCAGTTAAAGACTACTATCAACCGTAAACGTCCCACAACTGCAAACGAATTGTGGGAAGCAGCTGTGCAGGCCTGGAGAGAGATACAGCTCGACAACATCAGAAAGTTGGTCGAGAGCGTTCCAAGGCGGCTAGCTGCAATACGAACGGCCAAAGGGGGCAACACGCGTTACTAACTCGTAAAGGAGATCGTGCTCTCAATAAAATTTAAAAACCGGCTTTCCAAAAGGCGCTAAAAATTTTTAGCAGAGTCTACTCCTTGGCTAGCGTACATGCGTGGGAGTGGGCACGCTTGCTACATGAATGTTCTTTCGTAGAATTCTCTATGCGAAAGCACACCTACCTAAACGTAACAAGTATTATCTTAGTCAAATATTTAAACCACTTAACCTTAGTATTTTTAAAAAAAATTTCTTAAAAATTACGAAGGAAAGGGCTTCACTAATAATCCTAACTAAGTGTCCTTATAATTTTGTCCAATACTGTATATGCCATTGTCTCGCCGTTTGTTATCGGGGCTTTTCTCTTGCGTTTTTCGGCTTTTTGGCTGTCGCTAACGCCTCCTCTCGCTACGAAACGCGCCACATTCGCCGTTGCGTAAGTAATCGTGTTTGCTATTGTCCTCGCTTCGTCATTTGCTTCTTAGCAGTCTTCGAACAGCTTTCCCGTTTATTGGACGCTGTTTAGGCAAATTCCTTGGCTCGATTACGACGTTTACTCGCCGCTTTGGGTTGTCTGACGAGCGAGTTTCGGACTAATCGTCGTCTTCGTCGCGAATTTTATCGCCAATCTTCTCGCCGGCGTTTTTCGAAGAGCAGGACCGTTCGGCTCTCAACGAACAGTTATCTCGCCGACTCTTCGCCAGAGTAGGCGAAGCAAAAAGGAAAAATCGAAATCCATCGCCGGTCACGTAAGCCCATCTGCGTAAACACGAAACGATGACGCCATTTTGTTTATCTCTAGAATCGCCGCGACTTGGCGACTCAGCCCGCACTGTTCAGGCGGGCTGCTAATTTAAATTCTTTCACAACAAGAACAACCAAAAAAGCGTAGAAACACTAAACGTCTTTTACCCCCAATCAATCTAGTTCTTGCCCGAAATGCAACTAAAACGACGATTTCTCCTGAATGAAGACAGGAGGTCTCGAAATGCTAAGAGAAAGCGAAGTGCCGCAAAGCTCGCCTCTGCTGAGCTTGAAGAGACCTCTGAAGCTTCTTTGACACTCCTTTTCATCGTGCCACCTTTCCGACGTATCAATCGTCGAACACTCCTATTCATTGTCCCACCGTTCCGACGTATCAAACACCGAACAATCCTCCTTTCCCCTTTCTCACGAGGTATCTGCTGATGCTTCTCAGTCGTCCTATTCCATTCTTTCTGCACAATCTCAACACCATACGTCCTCTTTATAAACAGTCAATTCTATCTTTGCAGCCTTCTTCTTTGCTGCCGTTTACCTCAGCTTCCAGTGGTGCGACACCAAACGCAGCGAACGTGGCGTCTTTTCCTTCTCCTTTCGGTCAGCTCCGCTCTTCGACAGCGGAAAGTATCACCGCGCAACCGCTAACGGATCAATCACTAAGACAGTTCACACCCGAACAAAGTAATTCTGAGCGTCCGCTCAATCCACCTTTGCCCACACCTGACGAAGGTGCCCAAACAACAAACGACTACGTCAACAACGCCGCAATCGAACATCAACCCTCGACACCGCCACCAAATTTTCTCGCTTTCCAATACAACCATGAAGGTAGCTTTGCAGGAGCCGCCATCGGTTCGATGTCTGTCGAGTACGTGCATTGTAGAGCTAAAAAATGGCCATTAGAGCCGCCATCCATGTGCTGCGCTAACGGCAAAGTCGGCTTGCCGTTGCTTGGTTTCCCTCCCGAGCCACTGCGAACTCTTCTCACAGAAGACTCCCAGTTCGGGAAAGAATTTAGATCTAAAATACGCACGTACAACTCTTGCTTCGTTATGACGTCGTTTTCCGCGAACACTTTAGTCGAGCCCGGATTCATGCCTACATAAAAAGTTCAAGGCCAAATTTATCACAACATTGGTCCTCTTACTCCAGGCGATGGCGCCGCGCCGCAATTTCTTCAGATATACTTCATGGACATATGCGAGACTATCTTGGCATGCCGATCGAGAAAGGCAATTAAACAGGCAAATAACGCTCAGCCTTGAAGACATGCTAAATGAGAACAATGACCACATACGCGTCTTTCGAACGGCTCTCGAGCAAACAACGCCTGCCATGCCCGATTTTCGCTTCGTGATACATGCCGAACGAGTTCCCCCGAGGTGAACATAAGCGAACATTCAATGCGCCGTCGGGAAACGACGTTACCACCCTTATTCCCGAAGGTCAAGAAGGATATCGCGACACCGAATCAAGCGCATCAGCGAACTGCACAGATCGTACAATTCTTTGCAATATCCCCTCTTATTTCCAAGAGGCGAAGACGGCTACCATCTGCTTTGTAAGCAGAAAAATTCACGCACAAACGAGCCAACGGAAAAAAAATGACGATGTTACGGTTTTACGCATTTCGAATCATGAACCGGGACAACGACTTTAAGATGCTGCTTCGCGCAGGCGAATTGTCCCACCAGTTTATTGTAGACGACTTTGCTAAAATTGAAACAGACAGACTCAACCACATACGCTTCAATCAGGAAAACCTGCACGCGGTCTCATACAGCTGTCTAACAGATGCAGTCGAAACCGACGGCAGCGCACGAAACGTCGGGCAGTTGGTAGTGCTAGCATCATCATTCACCAGCGGCCCCCGATATATGCACGAAAATGCCAGGACGCAATGACGTACGTCAAACACAATGGCGTTCCCGATTTGTTCATTACGATGACTTGCAACCCCAACTGGCAGGAGATAACAAGCGAACTATTTCCCGGAAAAGAAGCCGAAAGACCGGCACGATCTGATTGCCAGAGTTTTCCGGTTGAAGGTTCAAATATTCATACATCTGGTCGACTCACACAATATTTACGGCCTCAAGCGGTGTCACGTTTACACCATCGAGTGGCAAAAACGAGGTTTACCTCACGTTCACTTGCTCGCGTGGATGGCAGAGAAAATTCGTCCACATCAAATTGACAGTCTTATAAGCGCCGAACTCCCCGATCCCAAGAAAGACCCGGCACTCTTTGCCACAATCACAAAACACATAATCCACGGGCCGTGCGGGCCACTTAATCCCAGATCTCTTTGCATGAAAGACGGACAGTGCACAAAACATTACCCTAGACAGTTTCTGCGCGAAACGGTCACTTCTCTCAACGGTTATCCGCTGTATTGACGAAGATCTCCGGATGACGGTGGACAACCACCATAGGCAGATTTCGCATCGATAACAGGTGGGTCGTTTCACACAGTTCATTTCTGTCTCCCACTTTTGACGCGCACGTCAACGTTGAATACTGTCGATCGATTTGCGCTCTGAAATACCTAATGGCGTACCTAAACAAAGGTAAAAACAAAGCCGTCGTCGGCTTCGCAAATCGGTACAGAAACGACGAAATCACGCGATATCAAATAACGAGGTACATAAGTACGAATGAACGCGTTTGGCGTATCTTGAAATTTCCGATTCACGACCACTTTCCAGCTGTTGAGCAACTTCAAGTTCACCTCGAAAACGATCAGAGAACGCTCTTCAACGCTTATAACGCAGAGAATCTTGCACAAGAAACCCCCGCGACATCGCTAACCGGTTTCTATGAGCTATGCGCTACGGATGATTTTGCTAAAAGTCTTCTCTATATCGACGTTCAAGCAAGGTCGCGATTTGCCCGATAATCCACGCATTAGCGAATCGACAACTTTAGGGCGAATTTACAATGTCCATCCAAGAAACACCGAATGCTATCTTTTGCCACTTCTCTTGCTCCACTTTCGAGGACCAACGTCTTTCGCAGACCTACGAATTGTCGACAATACCGTATTCGATACGTATTCCGAAGCGTGCAGAGAACGCGGACTTCTCGCCGACGATCGCCATTGGAACCTCGCTCTCACAGAAGCCACGGTAACCTATCGTCCATACAAAATTCGCGACATGTTTGCCATCGTGCTCCACATATACGAAATCTCCGATCCCCTTCGCCTTTGGGAACAGCACAAAGAAGCGATGGCGCAAGATTTCCTTCGAACGCTTCACAGACGTGCAAACTTCACGCTTCCGTACACTGACGCAATTTTCAATCGAGCCCCACTTAGCATCCAAAACAAGTTGCTTTCGTTTCCCTGAGGAAAACCACTCAGCGACTACAACTTGCCCAGTCCCGATCGCTCTTCTGAACAAAACGACGACAGCCTTCCCAGGGAAATTGCCGCTGAATACTCTTATAACACTGCCGAATTTCACGAACGACTTCCAACGAACGAACAGTCTCTCACGCAAGACACATTTACGAACAATTACTTGCTTACGTCGCTCGAGGTCCCGACGATTCTCTCATTTTTCTCGATGCCCCTGGAGGAACAGGAAAAACGCATTTGCTCAATCTTTTCCTTGATAAAGTACGATCGCAAGGCGACATTGCTCTTGCAGTCGCTTCTTCGGGAATCGCGGCGACACTCCTTACTGGCGGCAAGACGGCCCACTCTGTTTTTAAGCTACCTCTAGACATCAATCGTTACGAGCTTCCCACTTGCACCATTCAGAAAACACTGCACGAGCGCGACTTCTCTCCCTGGCCAAAGTCGTAGTGTGGGACGAATGCACTATGGTCCAGTTTCCCCTTCATACTGTGCATCATCGGGTAAGGAACGAACTCTTTTTTCCATTCCAAATCAAACGCCGTCTCAAAATCCTATTCGTCTATAGAAAAATATCGATAAAACAAACGCGGAAAAGAAACAACAAAGAGGGCGTTACGGGAAACAGTCGCTGTCTTTTCTTCGTCTTCGATTCTCTCTTCCGCGCTTTCTACGTTCATCGGTGACGTCCAACGAGACTCGGTAATGTCTTCGGAAGCTTCGCCTTCGCTCGCGCGCTCGAAATCGCTTTCAGGAGGGTCTGAACGGAGGATAACAGTTACCGACGTCTTTTCGAAAGTTCTGAGGAAACCTACTAATTTCTTCTTCGACCAGGTCGCCTACGACTTCGTCTTCGTCGAACGCATCAAAGGTAAGGAAATCGCGCATTCCTTCGAGTGTTCGGGCACGGCAGGATCGTCGGGTCCCCATCTTTGATGTCGATTACGTCACGACCTTCACGTCTGTTTACTCCATAGCAACGAGGGCGCAATCCATGCGCATTCAACGCGAAGAGTCACGCAAAGAACCCCGTATGCCTTTCTTAGTTCTTTATTAGCAGCACTGCTGTACAAGGGCACGGATAGACGTATTTACTAACGTACGCTACTGTACATGTTGGTGCAATCGACGGTTAAAGGGTTGGTTAATTAATTAACCCGGGCGAAGAAATCGTGCAGAGTACTCTTCATTTTCTTTTTTGAAACTTTCTCCTGAAACGCGAGAATTTCTCTGGAAGCTCCTAAGCTTTTCTTGACTCTATTTGGAGGACTCTCGCTTTAGCATGACTTGACGTCGATATGATCCTGTGACACACTGCAATGGTCACGTGATCAGATCTTCTTCCTTATCCGCTTCGGTTGCCCCACCTTTTTCCGTTTAGCATGTGGGCACCAGCGCGCTTTTCGCTTCCTTCGGCTTGGTGGCGTACGTTTGCCAAGGAATGGTACAACTATGATGTAGCGTTTCCGTTTCTTGGGCGCTGTTTCGGGCTCGTCGGCCTCGTCGGAGGCCTCGTCCGTCTTGTCGGCGGCCTTCTCGGCGGCCTCGTCGGCGGCCTCATCGGTCTTGTCTACGCCTTGTCGGCCTCGTCGTTGTCTTCGGCCTCGCCTAAGGCCAGAAGCCGCTCGACAAGGGCTCTGTCCTTCTGCGGCCGGACGAGTGAAGGGAGTTTCTTTTCCAGTTCAACAAGAATTCGTTTTCTCGTAAAGTAGGCAAGAAGTCTACTCTTTTCTCATTAACGTGAGCGAAAAATCGTGCAGAGTGCTCACCATTTCCTTTTTGAAGCCTTCCCCTGAAAGGCGAGAATTTCTTAGGAAGCTCCTAAATTTTCTTGACTCTATTTGGAGAGCTCTCGCTTTAGCATTACTCGACGTCGATATGATGCTGTGACACACTGCAATGGTCACGTGATCAGATCTTCCTTATCCGCTTCGGTTCCTCCACTTTTTTCCGTTTAGCATGTGGGCGCCAGCGGGCTTTTGGCTTGGTGGCGTACGTTTGCCAAGGAATGGTTCATCTCAGATGTAGCGTCTCCGCTTCTTGGGCGCCTTGTAGGCGGCTTCGGGCTCGTCGGCCTCGTCGGCGGCCTCGCCGGTCTTGTCGTCGGCCTCGTCGGTCTTGTCGGCGGTCTTGTCGGCGGCCTAGTCGCTGTTGTCGTCGGCCTCGTCGGTCTTTTCGGCGGCCTCGTCGGTCTTTTCGGCGGCCTCGTTGGCCTCGTTGTCGGCTTCGGCTTCGCCTCAGGTCAGATCGACCAGGGCTCTGTCCTTCTGCGACCGGACGAGGGAAGCGAGTTTTTTCCATTTTACCATGAATTCGTTTCCTCGTAAAGTAGGCAAGAGATCTACTCTTTTCTCGTTAACCTGAGCGAAGAAATCGTGCAGAGTACTCACAATTTCCTTTTTCGAAGCTTTTAAGTCGAGAATTTCTTTTGAAGCTCCTAAGTTTTTCTTGACTGTATTTGGAGAGCTCTCGCCTTAGCATGACTTGACATCGATATGATCCTGTGACACACTGGAATGGTCACGTGATGAGATCTTCCTTATCCGCTTCGGTTTCCCCACCTTCTTCAGTTTAGCATGTGGGCGCCGGCGCGCTTTTCGCTTTCTTCGGCTTGGTGGCGTACGCGAAGGAACGGTACATCTATGAGGTAGCGTCTCCGCTATTTGGGCGCCTTGTGGGCGGTTTCGGGCTTGACGGTCTTGTCGTCGGCATCGTCGGTCTTGTGGGCGGACTCGTTGGCCTCGTCGTCGGCTTCGGCCTTGCCTAAGGCCAGAAGCCGCTCGACCAGGGCTCTGGCTTTCTGCGACCGGACGAGGGAAGAGAGTTTCCTTTCCATTTTAACATGAATTCGTTTCCTCTCGCCGTAAGGTAGGCAAGAGGTCTACTCTTTTCTCATTAAAAATAAAAACGTTGAAGTCCGAACGCTGTAAATGGCCCCATAAATCTTGGAAATAGGGGTACTCACGACCGGTACGGCCTGGATCGAGAACGTTTCTCCGTCCGACCCGGTACACCGCAGGTGGCGGCCGCGACGGTTGCCAAAAATCCCCCAGAAAAACAGCATTAAAAGAAAAAATCACTTAGCGCTAGAGTTGAGGGGGCATCTGCGTCGGTGACTGGTTCAAGTTCATTGCTGCACCGTGCGCCCAAGTACTGCGGCAAAGAGTGTCAAAGTCGGTACACCTTTTTTTCAATTGGGAACAGACACGACGCAAGATCCAATTCGCCTTCAAAATGGCTCATTTTTAAAAGAACATGAATTCGGAGCTTTTTGCCCGCCTTAGAAAAGACTTAGGGTTAGGCGCTTCGCAAATCACTTCCCGAAACGGTAGTCTCGGTTTCTGTTTTACCAAAAGACTACGGAGTCTTTGCGGTGGCTGCTAGGATACACTTTAATAAAAGCTATATTGTCACTGCATTTGCCTATTTTAGAACACCGCGTACAACATCTTCAAGCACGACCGAGTCCAACAATCTGAGGTAAGCGTTCATTGTTCTGGGTGTTGTGACATCTTTCGGCTGTAGATCACCAGGAAATACCACGAGACAATGGGCCTAGGATTTGAGCGTTCTTGCACTAGGCTAAGGAGGATTTCAACGGAGAGAACCTTTGAGGTTGATCGTGAACTGGGTAAGCTGATCGTTATTCATCAAAGCGTTTTTTGTCTTCTGTCGATGCGCACTAAAAATTATTCATTTACTACTTTGTTTTAGAAAATGACATTGTGCTACCTGAGCTACCAACTTTCTGTAGAAGAATAATGTTGGAAATTCACCGATTGATGGAAGAAGGTACGTTGTCGAGTAACTTCTCAAAGCTGGATATGCAGCAATGACGTCTTCTATTACCTTTCAGTAGTCTCCCACTTGAGGGGCTGCTCTTTTTCATTAAGAAGACGACTTCTTCTAAACCGTCAAGATCTATATGGGTAGGTGTCCTACAGCATACTTTGTCAAGAAAATACAAGCCACATTACATAATACCAATAATATAATTATTCAATGTGCAAATATTCAATATATAACTAGTGTACTAGAAATACCTTGGTTTTCAAAAGATTTTTTAATATATCTTGTTTTTAGATGCTTATTTAAAGGAGGGCGAAAGTGATTCCAACCACGTAGACTGTATATTTCTTAATCAGACAAAACGGCACAAAGACTGCCGCGTAGCAGACAGCGTTTTCCTCATCGACTGACATGCCGACAAAGGGCACTGCAGAAGAGTCAATCGAAATGATCCGACGCTTACTCAGAAAGTTATCAAAGACTCTACGGTTGATCATTTGAGAAAGTAAAGGATCCTCAAATGGAAGATCAATGGCCACATAAAAGGCGGACCACAGACCAGGAAGGACGTCGTACCACGTTGAAGCGAACGTCATTAGAGCCTTTGCGCGGTCTATTCCAGCAGAAGGACCAACTCTTTGCTGGAAGAAGCACTTCGACACTTCTTCGACGACTTTGGCGCTGAATTAGGAGAAGACTTCGCTTTCTGCAATTTCCAGGATTTTCTTGACTTTTTTGGCATTGGCGTAGCGTCCGGTGTATTGAGAGACGATTTTTCGGATTCTATCGCTTAAAAAAGTACTCTTCGTTTGTGTACAAGTAGGTAATTGTACATAATAATGTGGCGTGCACTTTCTTTTGATTGCTACGCATCACTTTTGCCGCATTTCAAAAATCGGTTAGAATACAGTATGAATCGAAGGAGTAGCCTTAGGCGGGGTAAAACTAATTGCACGTGCACTCCCACATAAAGCCATAATACTAGGGATTACGGTGATATAGAAAACTGCACCGTTTTGGCTCTAAAACCACCGCGAATCGCTTCGTTTTTTGAAGCACTTGTGTCCACTTAGTCGCAAAGGGTTAGAGTTGGGGTAGGGAAGGCTTTCGTGCCCCTTTTTGCGGCGTACGGTTCGATGCGGGGGAAGCATTCGTGAACGAGCGTCGTTCGATGCTCGACAACAAGAAAATCTCTGCATTTCAGACAAAGAATCCGATCTTTCGAGCATCTTAAAGGTTTTTTCTTACTCCTCGTTCCACCAAAGAACACGTATTACCTCTATTTCGGCCTCTTGGTCGACGCTTCCATTCCTTTTCCTTACGGCAATCAATGACGACTTCGAGTTCCCGCCAATCAAATGGATGACCGCTATACGGTGTATTTATACATATGGATAAACGAGCGACAAGTCGCCCACGGTTGTTGCTATCTAAATGACTTTCTTGACGTCAGCACCTTCCGGGGCGTCGTTTGCGAGGAAATTCCATCTGCGCAATTTCGACTGCGCTCCATCGCCCTTTTCTCGCAACCCCATTCCATCCACGACTTGCGTGCAACGTATCCGACGTGGACGTTCGTTTGCCCCGGCGCGACACCGTCGATGATAGAAACTATCGAAGAAGCATTTAAACTTACGCGCTCGCAGGTGTCGCCGCGGCGCCTTGTTTTTGACCATCCGGCGAGAAATAATGAAGGCGTGGCTTCACCAGCAGCGAGACGCGCCACGGGGAAATGAGCTCTTCTTAAATTGGCGTTTGCGATACGCCGATGTTCCACCGGATCCCCGGAACCGCCGATCGCTTCTGTGCGACTGCACAAAACTTTATAGTGACAATTGCATGCAATGCATTAGAGATGAAGATCTTTAGCGACGCCACAATAAAGGAGTGATAAGCAGGCAGGGAGCGCTTTGGGGTTTTGCGGCGGCCTTGCTTCAACGACATATGCTTAGATCTTAGATCGATCCCAGCGTATATGACTTGCCCACAGGTGCCACAACAGCTTTAGTTAAACGCGGAAGGAGCGCGCTAGGATTTAGCGGTGGCCTCGATGCCACCAAAGGTTTCGAAATCTTTGGTTGATCTCACCGTGCGCATATAGGCAAAATCTAAAAAAGGGCGCTGGGGAGATAGGGTTACGCGCGCGCCGCGCGCTCTTGTAGGAGAGGCACATAATCCGTCAACGAGAACCGCGCAACGACCTCTTCGCTTGGACGACCATCGCGACAAAGTACGATCGAAGGACAACGGCGTCCTCTTGTGGGCGCAGTGACGTGGGCGGAAGGAACGCGTTGGTGTCCATTGTGCCATCGACCGATGAAGCGCATTTTTCGCCCTGGAACAGGCCACAGAAGAGACGAAGGCCTCTATCTGTGGCGCTGTTCCAGATGCAACAAGGGGTGCGAATCGGGACGTGGTTCGATAACGCAAATTTGACGCTGCTAATAATTTTGCACGTCACTTGGCTTTTCGTTCGACAGCGCCCGCAAACCCACGCCATGCTAGACGCTGGAAACCTCTCGCGCTCGACAATCGTCGATTGGTATTCCCGCTCGGAGAAGATCGGCGCCCGGGAAAGATCGTCGAAATCGACGAAAGTAAATTCGGCAAACGAAAATACAATGTTGGGCATCGGGTAAAAATAAATTGCGTTTTTTTCACGTGATTCATTCATTTAGGTCAAAGGAGAATGGGTCTTTGGAGGCATCGAAAGAGGCCGTCGTAAATGCTTCTTCGAAGTCGTCGATAACATGTCGCGGAAACACTCCTCCCAATCATCAAGAACAACATCAAGGAAGGAACAACCATTATAAGCAACCTGTGGAGGCGCACGACTGCCTCGACCATCAAGTACAAATGCAGTAATTTCAATAAAAGCAATTTTAATCGCTTTCCTTCAGGGATACCAACATTCGACGGTCAATCATTCGATGACCTTCAAAGACCCACTCTCCGGTGCCCACACCAACACCATCGAAAGCACGTGGAACGCCGTGAAAAGATCCATCACAAGAGCTGCGCCAACACATGACCACTTCGGATCCAAATGTACTGATGATGATGATGCCGAAGACAAAGATGAAGATTCGTCTGAGGCATTTGGCACATGCAAATCGTGTAAAATCTGCATGACACTGAAAAATCTTGAGAGCCATATCCAATTTTGTGGCAGAAACGAATCTGAGTCGTGAGAATCGATAGCGATAACGTGACTTCTTTCAGCCTTTCTGTAATTTTTTGCAGGGCACATGTTGATTTAACAATGGAAGATGACTTCGAAACAGAAGACACAAGCAATTCAACAATGCGCAGAGAAACAGTAGAAGAGGTACCGGTATAACGTAATTGTTTCTATTCACTGTGGTTATAACATATTTCTCTAATAACGTGAAGAAAACGCATCATAGAGAGCCAAGATTCAGCCTATCTGCGCTCTGTTGAAGCAGATGAAAAGAAGGTGATGCTTTTGTAGCCTTCTTAGCTGATAATTTAGATTTTAAGCAGGATCCTAAGCGCTGAATCTCTTTGCGCAGTTTTGATATTGTCGTTTTCAACTCTTAAACGGCACGAATATGACTTGTCCCAACGCCCCCTTGGTAGGCGCGGTCAACAATCACTTCGCACACGTAGTCGCTTTCGGGCGCAAAGTAATTCGCCTTGATCTCAAACAACAGGGAACGACAAGAACCGTGTTTGCCGACGGAAGGAAACTAACGCCGTACATTATTACCAAGGCGTTCGGCCAATTGCAGAGTTGTCAAAAATTCCTGTAGTTGTCATTGCGTACAGCAAAAATGGCTGGATGAATCAAGACCTGACAAAAGACTGGGTGCATAGAGTTTGGGGCTCTCTCTCATTTGAAAAAAGGTAGCTTATTTGGGATGCCTACAAATGTCACATCACTGAAACCATCAAATCCCTTGTGAAAACACAAGCGAATACTATTATGAGCGTTATTCCCGGAAGTTTGACGAATCAATTGCAGCCTGCTGACATCTCGTGGAATAAACCGTTCAAAGCCACCTACAGGGAGAAATATGACGACTGGACTGCAACTGGCGAGAAATCACTTACTCCGGCCGGAAATGTGCGTCTTCCAAGCAAAGCCATCGTCGTTGATTGGATCAAATCAGCCTGGCAATCAGTTTCATCCTATGTTATTAGGAAGTCGTTTCGTGTTACTGCCATATCACTAACAACAGGCGAATCAGAAGACAGCGAAATTAGATGCATTCAATTGGATGGTGTAGCTTCAGAAGCAAGGGAACTTATTGCACGAAAAACAGAGCTATTGACAACGCAAGCCAGCGCATTAGAAGACGTGAGTGCTGTTATTGAAGAAAACGAAGAACTAGAAAACGAAATTGTGGTAGAAAATGACGTTGACGAGGACAATAATTAAAGATAACATCTAATAAGTATACCTGTATGCAGCGTATTCTGAAAGAAATTGTTGACATTCTTGCATCTATCTTCTTTCATTACCGCTCTAGTTTCAATAAAAATAAACGCCTTCTTTTTAACGCCGCCTTCTTTTTAACGCCGCCCTCTATTTGACGCCTCCTCTGCCGTCATTCCGAAACATTGACGCCGCGGCTTTTATTAGAGTAAATAACCTTCAAGTCGAGGATGACGACGCAAAACGGACCGTCGCTGCCGGATCAATTGAATAATAATGTATCTAGATAGGAGTTAAAGTCTTTATAGCAAAAATAAAAATTCCTCAACTCTTTTTTGCCGCGTCGATTTCGAAATCTTTCATCTTTTTGTTGACTTAAATCTCATTCATTCCAACTATTCAAAAGACGCATAAATATATCCGTCCATTGCACCGTAAACAATGTACAATCCCTATAAATGAGTATGTATCAAAATTAGAAAAAAAACATGTTGCGTCGCTGTACCTTGCCGAAAAATCTGCTTCGAATTTCAAAAGCATAATTAAAAACATCACTTGCCCTGTTGAATTCTTTCTAGCCCTTTATCACGCTGAGATTGAATGACTTCAGATCCATCTTTGTTAAACACTCGTACATGCAGGGGCGGCATCACCGCTCTGAGACTGCCAATGGGAATTTCCCCAAAATCACGCGCCTCTAGATCGGCGTCGGCAAAGGTTGTACTGCTTTTGTTAGGAATATAGGTCGTTGTCATTGCTGCTCAGCGTCTCGAAAATCCGATCGCAGTATCCAACCAAAACAAACATATCTACATAAACTAATTAGGACATTCCCACGGGGCTCGTGTATACCCAAAGCAGTGCTGGCCTAAACGAAGACGTCTTTATCAACGATTGCCCACTTATTAATTTCCACGACATGCTCAGTGAATTATGGCTAATTCGAAGCTTTGTCGTCCAAACCAGCGCGTATATGCTCAGGCCATAATCTAATACAGTAGACCCTCGCTAATCCGAACAGTGATGTTCCCAACCAAAGCTCAGGTGTTCGGATTAGTAAAACGTTCCGATTAGCGAAATCAAATCATTAGTCTGTATTGTTAGTGAAATAATCAGTTAGGCGCGTTTGCTTTAAGGAACTATGTCTCTTTGCTCCAGAAGAGAGAGTTTTTCATCAATAGTTAAGAGTCTTGTGAGCTCTTTTGGAGGAAGAGACACGCTGCGACGCCATTTTTGACCCGGAAATAACCCGTATATTACCCGTATGTAGGACCTTTTCTTCGTTCGGATTAGCGAGGGTTCGGATTAACGGGGTTCGGATTAGCGAGGGTCTACTGTAGTGGGTGAACGCGCGCTGGCCGAACCGTGCCAGCGCGTTGCCAGCTCGGTTTGGTTCGGTTAGCACTAGTATGAAAACTCGCATATGCAACTTTGATAGTGTTTCTTTTTACCATTTTTGCTCTTGTTATCAATATAAAGTCTCCTAAAGTGCTTTCAATGAGTATTACCATGGATTCCGCTACTTACCTGCAGTTTCTTTGAACGTTCTTCTTCTGCTCTGTCGAGCAGTTCCAACTGATCCGGCCTTTCGTCTTTTATTGAGCGCAGAAGATGTCAACGACGCCTAGCGTTGTGTACTTGTTTCGCTGCTAACGTTCTGAGCCTAATGGCTTCTTCTTCGATAGACGGAAGACGCTGGTCGTTGCCCAGGTACTTCACCTTCTGATTGCAATCAATTTGTTACATCTAATTAGGTTAATTTAGGCTTCGGCTTCGTTTTTGGAACTGTATCTTTTGACCGACGTTTGAGGACAAACGATGGCGTTCAAATGTGCTTCCCCTCCAAAAAAGTTTAGAGGGACAGTTCCCCTCCAAAAAATTTTAGAGGGGCAGTTCCCCTCTAAAATGTGCGCAGTGACAATTATTTTGGTAACCTCAAGATAAAAAAGCACTTATTTAGGAAGATATACGTCTATTTTTCTGCACTAAATTCATTCAGCGTCAATAAAAATGAAAATGACTACGCCCACGAGCATTACTTGACACACCCTCCGCCGTCACTGCATTCAAGTTCTACATTCCTACCTTCAGCTTGCGCTCCGCCACCTCATGCTCCGCTTGTGACGCCTCCAGAGCCCTCTCCAGATTTCGTATGCGACCTTTCGCCGCGGTGAGCCTTCTCCCAAAACGAGAAAGTCAATATTTATACACAAAACTTTGCTAGTTACACGATCATACTGCTTGCATGCAAATGATACATTCCTACCTTTTCCTCAACGTCCGTCCCTTTGACCTTCTTCGACTGCTCGTACAGTCGAGTGACCACCTCAGTTGACCGACCACCCCGTTACAATGACCACCTTTAAGTAGAACGATAATTTTTATAAGTGTATCAGTACACTTCTAACCCGCATAAGAGACCGGTCAACCTCACTTTAGCGACGACCTTGTATCGTGTCCCAGTTGTGCGCAGCCTCTGTTTACTCGCTCGTGCAGCTGCCGCTTACCCGTTGCGTCATGTCTAAGCAAAAACAAACATCCCTTACACCGGAAGATCGAGTAAAAGAGCTTCGCGAAGGCGAGAGAAAGAGTCAAAGACAGCTTGCAGTGATGTTCGGGGTAAGCAAATCGCAGATTCAACAGGTTTTGAAGCAAAAGGCTGAAATAATGAATAATATGAGCGAGAGTAATCGAAAGCGGAAGAAACTTCGAGTCGGGAGCGAATATGAAGACATCGACGAGTTCACCTTTCGGTGGTTTGAGCGAGCGCGCGGTAGCGGAAAGCCCATTAGTGGGACCATGATTCAATGTCAAGCAATGGAATTCGCTAAAAATTTAGACAAAAACGAATTTAAACCATCGAACGGCTGGTTAACACGCTTCAAGAACCGTCACATAGGCTTCAAAATTCTTTCAGGAGAGCGAGCAAGCGTCGATGAACTGACCGATTGATTCTTTAGCAATACAGGGTCCAATCAAAGTTAGCAAATGATCAAAGCGGGAGGGCGTCTTACGAAATTATAAAAGCGGGAAAGCGTCATACGAAAATATTTATAAAAGCTTTCGTGATCAAAGAGCCTCTCTTCGTTGATTAGACTATGTTATTCTCCTTTCTTTTCCATATGATGATTAATACGTCTAACCCACATTCTTTTCTTCTGCTGGCGCTGGCGTCTGGGATGCAGAAAGAGAAGCAAAAGTAAGCGCCGATTCCTTTCCGTTGTTGATTGTCACGTAGCACAAGTGTGAATGGTCTTATGTTACGTTACGTTACGCTACGTTAACTATTTGTGACGTCACACTACGTTACGTTTTGTTACGTTACGTCGCCAGTGTGAATGGGCGTTCACGTGGCTACATCAGGCGTCGTGTCCAGTATCTCCTTCAACAATTTCGGCTTGCTTTCGCAGGGAAGAATTCAGAATAATGGAATAAGTAACTAAGCGATGATTAGCATTGATTAGGGCAGGCCAAGACTTTCTAAACGGGGTATTGTTCGCGAATGTGTGCAATAATAGTCCAAAACGCGTCTGAGTGTCTTGTTTCAAATTCCCTTCTCCACATGAACTCAGGCAAATACGTATGGAACAGTTCAGCGTTTGTGTAAATCGATCGTTCCGCCCGCATTAAACGCTTTGCCTGTGACCAAGTCGCCTCGATCGTTTGCGTGTGGGCTCCTGTAACAGGATCTACAAAATCGTCACTGTGGTTGACAACGCGATGCGTGTAGTTCTGCGGAAGTTGACTTATTCTTCTTTAAGCCGCTCACATGTCGCTGTATATAATACTGCCGGGTCTAAGAAATCAGTGTCACAAAAGATTTTTAGAAGTTACAGTTACCTCATATATTGTTGTATAATGGGAAACTGTGTGGCCGCACACTCTGCTGAACTTCAACCAGAAAGCATTTCCCATTGTTCTTTCTACACCGCCAAATACCCATTGGCCTTCGACTAGTCTCCCTCTATTATATTTTTGCCTGCCAAACTTAGATTCGTCAATGTCGACTTCTGTTCTTTGACCGCCAATAATTGCTGGAAGCATCAAAAAATACTGCGCACACACTTCTCTGATGAAATTATACCAATATATTGCAGTTTTCTTCGTAACTCTCAGCTCGTCAACAGCATTTCCATAGGGGGTCTTCTTGCACTAAAGAAACAACAAGCGTAAAACCAACGCCAAACTCAGATGAGCCCCAGTAAAAAAGGAGCCGTCCCGAAATGAACACTCCTCACGGCAGGCTTTACGTAGACATCAAAACGCATTATTCTTAGGGCGCCGATCTTCTCTGCAAGTTTGTCCGCAAACGCACCTTTTGATATTCCGCAAAAGACCATGTCGCCGACAAAATTGCACAGACGTTTCAACGTTGGGAAATTTTAGTACAAGTTACGCTTATGTCAAAGGACCTTGGCAAACGTTAAGCAGTCCTTCAATGCTGAGAAGATTGAGATCATTTCTTTGAAATGCCAAAGACAGATTATTCAGTATGTATAATATGTCAGCCAAAAGATGCAACGTCATGACGTAAAGCGGTTTTCTAAGCTGATGTGTGAGTCGAATTGCTGTGGCGTCACCCTCACTTGCTTCATTCTCCAGGATGGCTTTGACAGACTTAAAAGACTTACGCAATGCTGAAACGGCATTGCCAAGCGAAAGCCAGCGATTTTCCATCGGTCTTTGCAGCTTCACTTTTCCCTGACTTAGCACTGCCTGCACTTCGACAAGCTGTGCAGTGTGAGCTGTGCTACGTGAGAAGTAAACATAAATAGCATTAATTGACTTTTCCATCTGCCGAAACAAAAGTTCTGTCTTGGCAGCGTCACTGGGCGCCAACGCCAATCGGTGAGCATCGCAGTGTGTGATGATAAGGCTCTAAACGGACTATCACACCGGTTTCTTTGCCAAGCATCACGGCCGCTCCGTCAGAAGCAGTTCCAGCAAGATTTTCCAAATATAGCTTTGGCATTTCAGGACTCGGGCAGCCAAGGTACGTAGTTAACGCATAACGCAAGGCGCGACTACCAGCTACACGGCAACACAGGCCCGAACCCAACACTAGTTAGCGACGCGTGCCCTCGCTCTAACGTAGGTCCTTCTGCGGCCTGGGTGACGCAGCCCGTTGTCCTTGCGCCGACTGCGGTGATGTCGCCTTCTTTGTTAGAGAAGAAAGCGGCATCTGATGTCGCGTTCCTTGTTAGAGACGAAAGTGGCATCTGATGCCGCATTCTTTGTCAGAGATGAAAGCGGCGTATGATGTCGCCGTCTCTTTTAGAGACGAAAGCGGCATCTGATGTCGCGTTCCTTGTTAGAGACGAAAGTGGCATCTGATGCCGCATTCTTTGTCAGAGATGAAAGCGGCGTATGATGTCGCCGTCTCTTTTAGAGACGAAAGCGGCATCTGATGTCGCCGACTCGCCGCCTTCTTTGTTAGAGACGAAAGCGGCATCTGATGTCGTCGCCTTTTTTGTTAGAGCTCTCTAGGGTAATCGCAAAAGAAAAGGGTTCCGCTCTCTTTCTAGAGCCTCATAAAGGGCCCAAATCTAAAACTTGACGCCGCAAATACCACCTGAAGCTTCAAAAGGAGCCCAAATCTAAAAAAATTCGTAGTAAAAACACCTAAAACCATCGTCTCTTCAATTTCTCATTTGATGAGGAATGCGTTAGAGCAGATACTGGAGAAATTTCTTTTGTTTTCTATTCGGCATTAAATTAACGCTGGTTTTTATTTTCTAGGGTTTGAACCTGTACCACATGGTATTATGAACTTTTTGGTCAAATTTTTAACTTAATTGGCGGAAAGGCCAGTTCTGCGTAATCTGGCTCTTCTACACTGGCAACTGTTCGCAGACCTCAAAGATGTTTGAGACAGCGTTATAAAATGAGCCTCATTGGTTCAGGTGCTTGCTGTCACTTTATCATCAAAGCGAAAACGCTGGCAGTAGAAATCGGTCCAAAAATGACGTCTGCTTTCGCTCGTATCGTTTCCGAACGCGAAGAAGCCTCCTTGAAGGGCGCACTTGCTTTGTGTTTTAAGACGCGGAAAATCTTTGCTGATTTGTTTCGGAGTTCTTCGCCGGTTCTCGTTTTCGCTCTGTAGACTCTCACTACCTTTGTCGAAGTCGATTACTATCGACTAATGATCAGCGACGTCGTTCAGTCAAAGATTGCGGGCCTACTGCGTTCTCTAGAGAACAATGCCAGAGACCCTATGAATCTTGGGTTGAGAACGCGTTTCTATCATCATTCATTTTTCTAAGAATTCTGTGTTGAGAACGTGGCTCTATCATCATGCATATCCCTAAGTATTATGTGATGAAAACGTGGCTCTATCATGTATTTTTCTAAGAATCTTATGTAGAAAACGCGGCTCTATCATCATGCCTTTCTCTAAGAATCTCGTGTTGAGAACGTGACTCTATCATCATGCATATCCCTAAGAATCTAGTGTTGAGAACGCGGCTCTATCGTGATGCATTTCCCTAAAATCCTGTGTTGGGAACGCGGCTCTATCATCATGTGTTTTCCTAAGAAACTTGTGTTGAGAATGTGGCTCCATCATGATTTCTTTCCTTAAGAGTCCTGTTTTGAGAACATGGCTCGATCGTTATGCATAACCCTTATGAATCTTGTGTTGAAAACGCGGCTCTAGCATCATTCATTTCTCTAAGAATCTTGTGTTGAGAACGTGTCTCTATAATCATGAACATCCCTATAAATCTTGTGTTGAGAACATGGCTCTATTATCATGCATATCGCTATGAATCTCGTGTTGAGAACGTGGCTCTATCATCATCAATACCCATGAGAATCTTGTGTTGAGAACGTGGCTCTATCATCATTCATTTCTCTAAGAATCTTCTGTTGTAAACGCGGCTCTATCATCATGCATTTCTCTAACAATCTTGTGTTGAGAACGCCGCTCTATCATTGTTCATTTCTCTAAGAATCTATGTGTTGAGAACGTGGCGCTATCATCATGCATACCACTAAGAATCTTATGTTGAAAACGTGGCTCTATCATCATTTCTTTCCCTAAGAATCATGTGTTGAGAACGTCGCTCTATCATCATTTCCTTCCCTAAAAGTCTTGTGTTGAGAACGTGGCTCTCTCATCATGCATATCCCTATGAATCTTGTGATGAGAACGTCGCTCTATCATCATGGATATCCCTATGAATCTTGTGTTGAGAACGTGGCTCTATCATCATGCATTTCTATAACAATCTTGTCTTCAGAAGGCGGCTCTATAATCATTCATTTCCCTAAGAATCTTGTGTTGAGAACGAGTTTCTATCATCCTGCATTTCTCTAAGAATGTTGTGTTGAGAACGTGGCTCTATCATCACGCATATTCTTAAGAATCTTGTGTTGAGAACGTGGCTCTATCATCATACATATCCCTATGAATCTTGTGTTAAGAACGTGGCTCTATAATCATTCATTTCTCTACGAATCTTGTGTTGAGAACGAGTTTCTATCATCATGCATTTCTCTAAGAATCTGGTGTTGAGAACGAGGCTGTATCCTCTTGCATACTCCTAAGAATCTTGTGATGAGAACCTCGTTCGATATTCATGCATAACCCTATGAATCTTGTGTTGAGAACGCGGCTCTGTCAACATTCATTTCTCTAAGAATCCTGTGTTGAGAACGAGGCTTTATCATCATGCATATTCCTAAGAATTATGTGATGAGAACGTGGCTCTATAATCATGTATATTTCTAAGAATCTTATGTTGATCTGACGCCATGATGAAGATAGGCTGCAGGGAGCATTGCAGTGGCTGCCACAAGTAGTGGACCTCGAAGTGACGTTTTAGGGCAAAAGACGTCATGAAAAGCCTCGTTCTAAAACAGTGACACAATCAGCTGCAGGCAGCGGCGCACGGCGTCTTCGACACGGATGTATCGCGTCGAGCACCATTCCTGGCGGATCGCGTCGTCGATGCTGCTGCCCTTGGGCGACGATAGGTCCAATATCAGCCGCCACCGTCCCCGTTGGAGAGGCTTGGGGATTACCCCAAACGGGCTTATGCGCACACAGCGCGCGTGCTCTAACGGCACGGGACCCACCACTCTGCCCATCGCGATCTCTCCCTCCAGGTAGCATTCCACGACCTCCGGGTGCTCGCGTGCCTATGGCAAATCGTACAACAAAAATATTGGCGCTATCTCTACTCGATTGGCCTCAAAGTAGCCTATGGACTCACGCTCTCTCGCGACGACTGATGCCGCCTTTATTGTTAGAGACGAAAGCGAATTTGATGCTTCTTTCTTTGTTAGAAACGAGAGCGGCATCTGATGTCGCCTTCCTTGTTAGAGACGAAAGTGGCATCTGATGCTGCCTTCTTTGTCAGAGATGAAAGCGGCATAAGATGTCGACGTCTCTTTTAGAGACGAAAGCGGTAGCTGATTTAGCCTTCTTTGTTAGAAAAGAAAGCGGCATCTGATGTCGTCTTCTTCCTTACAGAAGAAAGCGGCATCTAATGCCGCAATCTTTGTAAGAGACGAAAGCGGCATCTTATGTCGCCTTCCTTGTTAGAGACAAAAGTGGGATTTGATACTGCCTTCTTTGTCAGAGATGAAAGCGGCATATGATGTCGTCGTCTTATTTAGAGAAGAAAGCGGCATCTGATGTTGCCGTCTTCTTTCTTAGAGCTCTCTAGGATAATGGGAAAAGAAAAGGGTGCCGCTCTCTTTCTAGAGCCTCATAAAGGGCCCAAATCTAAAACGTGACGCAGCAAATACCACCTGGAGCTTCAGAAGGGGCCCAAATCTAAAAGCATTCGTAGCAAAAAAGATCTAAAACCATCGTCTCTTCAATTTCTTCTTTTATGAGGGATGCGTTAGAGCAGATACTGGAGAAATTTCTTTTGTTTTTTATTCGGCATAAAATTAACGCTGGTTTTCATTTTCTAGGGTTTGACCCTGTACCACATGGTATGATAAACTTTTGGTCAAATTTTTTTTCTTAATTGGCGGAAATGCCAGTTCTGCGTAATCTGGCTCTTTACACTGGCAGCTGTTCGCAGACCACAAAAATGTTAGTGACAACGTTCTAAAATGAGCCTCATTGGTTCAGGTGCTTGCTGTCACTTTATCATCAAAGCGAAAACGCTGGCAGTAGAAATCGGTCCAAAGATGACGTCTGCTTTCGCTCGTATTGTTTCCAAACGCGAAGAAGCCTCCAAGAAGGGCGCACATGCTTTGTGTTTTAAAACGCGGAAAATCTTTGCTGATTTGTTTCGGAGTTCTTCGCCGGTTCTCGTTTTTGCTCTGTGGACTCTCACTACCTTTGTCGAAGTCGATTACTATCGACTAATGATCAGCGACGTCGTTCAGTCAAATATTGCGGGCCTACTGCGTTCTCTAGAGAACAATGCCAGAGACCCTGGGAATTTAGAATTCCGCTTTCAATATGCAAAGAAAGCGCTAAACCCTTGTCCTTTCTAGCTAATGGCTCATACATTTGCTTATTGAACAGCAGAAAAACGACTCTCAACTATATGGAAAGTTAGGCAACAGCCAGAAACATTAGAGCTCACCGAACAGAATTATAGCGGATGCAAAGTGTAACCCAAACGCTAACCACCCAAGTTAGAAGGAATATAAGTCGTCAGTGCCTGCTGGGAATCCCAAAAAAACAGCTAAGGCAGTGAAATAAAGCGAAGTTGACAAAAAATTTCTAACCCCTTATTATAAATACAAATCGACTATCTAACTGACTGACTGATACGACACAACTCTCTGCCATATATTGGGTTCCTTCCCTCGTCTTCCGACTTCCTCTTTTTGATTTCTTGGCCTTTTACTGCTTCCGCCTCTGGTTCTTGCACGCAACGGACATTTTTCTGGCCCATTAAAATAATCCCGTTTGGAATACAGCCTTTCCCCAATTTCGAAACCGTGCCATCCTCCTGGTGAGGCAGCTAATTCCAATAGTCGATATATTGATCTGACGCAATTAAGAAGATAGGCTACAGGGAGCCTTGCAGTGGCTGCCACAAGTAGTGGACCTCGAAGTGACGTTTTAGGGCAAAAGACGTCATGAAAAGCCTCGTTCTAAAACAGTGACACAATCAGCTGCAGGCAACGGCGCACGGCGTCTTCGACGCGGATGTATCGCGTCGAGCACCATTCCGGGCGGATCGCGTCGTTGATGCTGCTGCCCTTGGGCGACGATAGTTCCACGATCAGCCGCCACCGTCCCGGTTGGTGAGGCTTGGAGATCACCCCCAACGGGCTTATGCGCACCCAGCGCGTGTGTTCTAACTGCACGGAACCCACCACTCTGCATATCGCGATCTCTCCCTGCAGGTAGCTGTCCAGGACCGCCGGGTGACCGCGTGCATATGGCAAATCGTAGAAGAAAAGGGTGGCGCTATCTCTACTCGATTGGCCTCAAAATAGCCTATAGACTCGCGCTCTCTCGCGACGACTGATGCCGCCTTCTTTGTTAGAGAAGAAAGCGGCATTTGATGCCGCTTTCTTTGTTAGAGAAGAAAGCGGCATCTGATGCCGCCTTCTTGTTATAGACGAAAGCGGCATCTGATGTCGCGTTCCTTGTTAGAAGCGAAAGTGGCATCTGATGCCGCATATTCTTTGTCAGAGATGAAAGCGGCATCTGATGCCGCCTTCTTTGTCAGAGATGAAAGCGGCATCTGATATCGCCGTCTCTTTTAGAGACGAAAGCGGCATCTGATGTCGCCGCCTTCTTTGCTAGAGACGAAAGCGGCATCTGATGTCGCGGCCTTCTTTGTTAGAGCTCTCTAGAGTAATCGCAAAAGAAAAGGGTTCCGCTCTCTTTCTAGAGCCTCATAAAGGGCCCAAATCTAAAACTTGACGCAGCAAATACCACCTGAAGCTTTAAAAGGGGCCATAATCTAAAAATATTCGTAGTAAAAAACACCTAAAACTATCGTCACTTCAATTTTTCATTTGATGAGGAATGCATTAGAGCAGATACTGGAGAAATTTCTTTTGTTTTCTATTCGGCATTAAATTAACGCTGGTTTTCATTTTCTAGGGTTTGACCCTGTACCAAATTGTATGATAAAATTTTTGGTCGAATTTTTAACTTAATTGGCGGAAAGGCCAGTTTCGCGTAATCTGGCTCTTCCACACTAGCAACTGTTCGCAGACCACAAAGATGTTCGAGACACCGTTTTAAAATAAGCCTCATTGGTTCAGGTGCTTGCTGTCACTTTATCATCAAAGCGAAAACGCTGGCAGTAGAAATCGGTCCAAAGATGACGTCTGCTTTCGCTCGTATTGTTTCCAAACGCGAAGAAGCCTCCAAAAAGGGCGCACATGCTTTGTGTTTTAAAAAGCGGAAAATCTTTGCTGATTTGTTTCGGAGTTCTTCGCCGGTTCTCGTTTTTGCTCTGTGGACTCTCACTACCTTTGTCGAAGTCGATCACTATCGACTAATGATCAGCGACGTCGTTCAGTCAAAGATTGCGGGCCTACTGCGTTCTCTAATGAACAATGCCAGAGACCCTAGGAACATAGAATTCCGCTTTCAATATGCAAAGAAAGCGCTAAACCCTTGTCTTTCTAGCTAATGGCTCATACATTTGCTTATTAAACAGCAGAAAAACGACTCTCAACTATATGGAAAGTTAGGCAACAGCAAGGGACATTAGAGGTCACCGAACAGAATTATAGCCGATGCAAAGTGTAACCCAAACGCTAACAACCCAAGTTAGAAGGAATAAAAGTCGTCAGTGCCTGCTGGGAATCCCAAAAAAACAGCTAAGGCAGTGAAATAAAGCAAAGTTAAAAAAAGATTTCTAACCCCTTATAATAAATACAAATCGACTATCTAACTGACTGACTGATACGACACAACTCTCTGCCATATATTGGGTTCCTTCCCTCGTCTTCCGACTTGCTCTTTTTGATTTCTTGGACTTTTACTGCTTCCGCCTCTGGTTCTTGCACGCAACGGACATTTTTTGGGCCAGTAAATAATCCCGTTTGGAATAAAGCCTTTCTCCTATTTCAAAAGAGTGCCATGCTCCTGGTGAGCCAGCTAATTTCAATAGTCGATATATTGATCTGACGCCATTAAGAAGATAGGCTGCAGGGAGCTTTGCAGTGGCTGCCACAAGTAGTGGACCTCGAAGTGACGCTTTAGGGCAAAAGACGTCATGAAAAGCCTCCTTCTAAAACAGTGACAAAATCAGCAGCAGGCAGCGGCGCACGGCGTCTTCGACGCGGATGTATCGCGTCGAGCACCATTCCGGGCGGATCGCGTCGTTGATGCTGCTGCCCTAGGGCGACGATAGGTCCACGATCAGCCGCCACCGTCCCGGTTGGTGAGGCTTGAGGATCACCCCCAACGGGCTTATGCGCACTTAGCGAGCGTGTTCTAACTGCACGAGACCCACCACTCTGCCCATCGCGACCTCCCTGCAGGTAGCTGTCCAGGACCGCCGGGTGATTGCGTGCTTACGGCAAATCGGAGAAGAAAATGGTGGCGCTATCTCTACTCGATTGGCCTCAAAATAGCCTATAGACTCGCGCTCTCTCGCGACGACTGATGCCGCCTTCTTTGTTAGAGAAGAAAGCGCCATTTGATGCCGCATTCTTTGTCAGAGATGAAAGCGGCATCTGATGCCGCCTTCTTTGTTAGAGACGAAAGCGGCATCTGATGTCGCGTTCCTTGTTAGAGACGAAAGTGGCATCTGATGCCGCATTCTATGTCAGAGATGAAAGCGGCATGTGATTTCGCCGTCTCTTTTAGAGACAAAAGCGGCATCTGATGACGCCGCCTTCTTTGGTAAAGACGAAAGCGGCATCTGATGTCGCGGCCTTCTTTGTTGAAGCTCTCTAGAGTAATCGCAAAAGAAAAGGGTTCCGCTCTTTTTCTAGAGCCTCATAAAGGGCCAAAATCTAAAACTTGACGCAGCAAATACCACCTGAAGCTTCAAAAGGGGCCCTAATCTAAAAATATTCGTAGTAAAAAACACCTAAAAACATCGTCTCTTCAATTTTTCATTTGATGGGGAAACCATTAGAGCAGATACTGGAGAAAGTTTATTTGTTTTCTATTCGGCATTAAATTAACGCTGGTTTTCATTTTTTAGGGCTTGACCCTGTACCAAATTGTATGATAAAGTTTTTGGTCGAATTTTTAACTTAATTGGCGGAAAGGCCAGTTCCGCGTAATCTGGCTCTTCCACACTAGCAACTGTTCGCAGACCACAAAGATGTTCGAGACACCGTTTTAAAGTAAGCCTCATTGGTTCAGGTGCTTGCTGTCACTTTATTATCAAAGCGAAACGCTGGCAGTAGAAATCGGTCCAAAGATGACGTCTGCTTTCGCTCGTATCGTTTCCGAACGCGAAGAAGTTTCCAAGAAGGGCGCACATGCTTTGTGGTTGAAATACTTTATAAAATGCGGAAAATCTTTGCTGATTTGATTCGTATTTCTTCGCCGGTTCTCGTTTTTGCTCTGTGGACTCTCACTACCTTGGTCGAGGTCGATTACTATCGAATAATGATCAGCGACGTCGTTCAGTCAAAGATTGCGGGCCTACTGCGTTCTCTAGAGAACAATGCCAGAGACCCTAGGAACATAGAATTCCGCTTTCAATATGCAAAGAAAGCGCCAAACCGTTGTCTTTTTTAGCTAATGGCTCATACATTTGCTTATTAAACAGAAGAAATGGAAAGTTAGGCAACAGCCAGGAACCATTAGAGCTCACCGAACGGAATAATAGCGGATGCAAAGTGTAACCCAAACGCTAACAACCCAAGGTAAAAGGAATAAAAGAAGTCAGTGCCTGCTGGGAATCCCAAAAAAAACAGCTAAGGCAGTGAAATAAAGCGAAATTGAAAAAAGATTTCTAACCCCTTATAATAAATACAAATCGACTATCTAACTGACTGACTGATACGACACAACTCTCTGCCATATATTGGGTTCCTTCCATCGTCTTCTCACTTGCTCTTTTTGATTTCTTGGCCTTTTACTGCCTTCGCCTCTGGCTCTTACACGCATCGGACATTTTTTTAGGCCGTTAAATAATTCCGTTTGGAATACACTCTTTCCCCAATTTCTAAAGCGTGCCATCCTCCTGGTGAGCCAGCTAATTACAATAGTCGATATATTGATCTGACGCCACGATGAAGATAGGCTGCTGGGAGCTTTGCAGTGGCTGCCACTAGTAGTGGACCTCCAAGTGACGTTTTAGGGAAAAGACGTTATTAAAAGCATCGTCCTAAAAAGGTGACACAATCAGCTGCAGACAACGGCGCACGGCGTCTTCGACGCGGATGTATCGCTCCGAGCACCATTCCGGGCGGATCGCGTCGTTGATGCTGCTGCCCTCGGGCGAAGATAGGTCCACGATCAGCCGCCACCGTCCTGGTTGGAGAGGCTTGGGGATCACCCCCAACGGGCTTATGCGCACCCAGTGCGCGTGCTCTAACGGCACGGGACACACCACTCTGCCCATCGCGATCTCTCCCTGCAGGTAGCTGTCCACGACCGCCGGGTGCTCGAGTGCTTATGGCAAATCGTAGAAGAAAAGGGTGCCGCTATCTCTACTCGATCGGCCTCAAAATATCCTATGGACTTGCGCTCTCTCGCGACGACGGATGCCGCATTTACTGTTAGTGACGAAAGCAGCATTTGATGCCGCTTTTTTGTTAGAAACAAGAGCGGCATCTGATGTCGACGTCTCTTTTAGACACGAAAGCGGCATCTGATGTCGCCGCCTTCTTTTTTAAAAACGAAAGCGGCATCTGATGTCGCCGCCTTCTTTTTTAGAAACGAAAGCGGCATCTGATGTCGCCGCCTTCTTTGTCAGATCTGTCTAGGGTAATCGCGATAGAAAAGGTGCCGCTCTCTTTCTAGAGCCTCATAAAGGGCCCAAATCTAAAACTTGATGTAGCAAATACCAATTGGAGCTTCAGAAAGGGCCCAAATCTAAGAATATTCGTAGCAAAAAACACCTAAAACCATCGTCTCTTGAATTTCTTCTTTTATGAGGGATGCGTTAGAGCAGATACTGGAGAAATTTCTTTTGTTTTTTAGTCGGCATAAAATTAACGCTGGTTTTGACTATCTAGGGTTTGACCTGTACAACATGGTATGATGAACTTTTTTGTCCAAATTTTAACTTAATCGGCGGAAAGGTCAGTTCTGCGTAATCTGGCTTTTCCACACTGACAGCTGTTCGCAGACCACAAAATTGTTAGAGACAACGTTGCAAAATGAGCCTCATTGGTTCAGGTGCTTCCTGTCATTTTATCATCAAAGCGAAAAGGCCGGCAGAAGAAATTGGTCCACAGATGACGTCTGATTTCGCTCGTATCGTTTCCGAACGCGAAGAAGTCTCCAAGAAGGGCGCACATGCTTTGTGGTTGAAATACTTTTTAAAACGCGGAAAATCTTTGCTGAATTGTTTCGGAGTTCTTCGCCGGTTCTCGTTTTCGCTCTGTGGACTCTCACTACCTTTGTCG
The DNA here is from genome assembly GCF_947507565.1 of Oscarella lobularis. Taxonomy (NCBI): domain Eukaryota; kingdom Metazoa; phylum Porifera; class Homoscleromorpha; order Homosclerophorida; family Oscarellidae; genus Oscarella; species Oscarella lobularis. Next base: position 1,202,593 of record NC_089181.1, on the reverse strand, counting down.
AAGTCGATTACTATCGACTAATGATCAGCGACGTTGTTCAGTCAAAGATTGCGGGCCTACTGCGTTCTCTAGAGAACAATGCCAGAGACCCTGGGAATTTATAATTCCGCTTTCAATATGCAAAGAAAGCGCTAAATCCTTGTCTTTCTAGCTAATGGCTCATACATTTGCTTATTAAACAGCAGAAAAACAACTCTCAACTATATGGAAACTTAGGCAACAGCCAGGAACCATTAGAGCTCACCGAACAGAATAATAGCGGATGCAAAGTGTATCCCAAACGCTAACCACCCGAGGTAGAAGGAGTAGAAGTCGTCAGTGCCTGCCGGGAATCCAAAAAAAACAGCTAAGGCAGTGAAATAACGCGAAGTTGAAAAAAGATTTCTAACCTTTTATAATAAATACAAATCGACTATCTAACTGACTGACTGATACGACAAATTTCTCTGCTATATATTGGTTTTTTCCCTCGTCTTCTGACTTGCTCCTTTTGATTTCTTGGCCTTTTACTGCTTCCGCCTCTGGTTCTTGCACGCATCGGACATTTTTTTGGCCGTTAATTAATCTAGTTTGGAATACAGCCTTTCCCCAATTTCGAAAGCGTGCCATCCTCCTGGTGAGCAAGCTAATTCCAATATTCGATATATTGATCTAACGCCATGATGAAAATACGCTGCAGGGAGCTTTGCAGTGGCTGCCACAAGTAGTAGACCTCGAAGTGACGTTTTAGGGCAAAAGACGTCATGAAAAGCCTCGTTCTAAAACAGTGACACAATCAGCTGCAGGCAACGGCGCACGGCGTCTTCGACGCGGATGTATCGCGTCGAGCACCGTTCCGGGCGGATCGCGTCGTCGATGCTACTGCCCTTGGGCGACGACAGGTCCACGATCAGCCGCCACCGTCCCGGTTGGTAAGGCTTGGGGATCACCCCGAACAGGCTTATGCGCACCCAGCGCGCATGCTCTAACGGCGCGGGATCCACCACTCTGCTCAACGCAATCTCTCCCTGCAGGTAGCTGTCTACGACCGCCGGGTGCTCGTGTGCTTATGGCAAATTGCGGCAAACGCGTGGTCGCTTGCTGGCTTCGCCGCCGTAACCGATCCGGGATTCTTCGGAGAGTCCGTTAAGAAACCACGCCGCGAAGCTTTGATCGGGATGGGCGCGCATGCCGTCCGCTCAGGCCTGCGGGACAATCGGAGAAGACGCGGTCGCCCATGCCTCAGAGAGAGGTTCTCGCGCTGCGTTAGCTGCGTCCAATGTCTCTAGCGCTGACCAGACCACGAACGGTACGCCCCGGCTTCTAGACCGCACACGTCTAGGAACCGGTAAGACAAGGTTTAATGCATAACGCAAGGCGCGACTACCAGCTACACGGCAACACAGGCCCGAACCCAACACTAGTTAGCGACGCGTGCCCTCGCTCTAACGTAGGTCCTTCTGCGGCCTGGGTGACGCAGCCCGTTGTCCTTGCGCCGACTGCGGTGATGTCGCCTTCTTTGTTAGAGAAGAAAGCGGCATCTGATGTCGCGTTCCTTGTTAGAGACGAAAGTGGCATCTGATGCCGCATTCTTTGTCAGAGATGAAAGCGGCGTATGATGTCGCCGTCTCTTTTAGAGACGAAAGCGGCATCTGATGTCCGAAAGACCTGTACGGGAACCTAAAGCCGATGACGCATCGTTATAGCGTGCGTAAGGAGGCATGAAAAAGCGAACGATACAGCGGGAATTTCGAAAAACGGGGTCGCCGAGGGTGCGCACCTGACCAACCCCCGTTGCCACCTTAAAAGGGTTAACGCGCGTTATAAAATTTCTGCGCATGCTTGTTTTCTCGCATTTCTATCGGTATTGGCAACCTATTTTTCTAATAAGCACGCTTCCTAATTCTTTTGCTATTATATGAACGAATACGTTATTTATTCGTGGGTAAAACGGTTTTTGCGGGCGCTTTTATAGTTTGCGCACCGTTAACTTAGTTACGGGCACAGATAAAACCGTTTTGACGCGTCTGTGAACGTGAAAACGGTTGTCAATCGTCTTTAAACAATGAAAAAACCGTTTGCTTCACGTGACGTTATCAATAAGGATGCTAACCTATTATAATGAGCAATTATCACATCCAGGGTCAAAACGACTTTAGTTATTTAAAAACTGACGAAGCAAGTAAGCGGCTTACGGCAATTGAGAAACATTCCTAACTATCGTGTGAATAAGCAAGACAAGCATAACTTTATTTAAATCATGCTCTAAGAGAAGACCGCTTTTTAGTTTTTGTACCTAAGGTGGTAGTATAGTGTTGCGATGCGTTATGTTTGCATGTCATAACCTGGGGCGCATGCGTGGGTCAGTTGGGAAATACACAAACCTTGCAGACAACCGTATATTTATCGTCGTCCCCAAAGAGTCGCCTAGAGGCCGTGGCAAGGCATCGCGGGAGGGGGGGATCCTAACAACTGGTGGAGAATCCGGGTAGGCTAGTCGAACTCGTTCCGCTCGGCTGCCCTCGACGAACGATCCCGCCCCCGCTCTCCACTCGAACGTTGCTCGCCCGCCGTGCACTCGATACGCGCGCCTCGTCTCCGAAATGGACGAGACGCCAAAAACGACGAAGCGAAGCAGGAAGAGGAAACGCCCTCATCACTCGACGGACGAGTTGGAAGATCTTTCGCCGACCGCGCGCAACTCCGAAGCGACTCCTACAATTCACTCGCGACGCGGCCGTTCCCAATCGCGAACCCCAACCGAGGAATCATCCGAAGGCGGCGCGGCCACGCCCGACGACCCCGAGCCAGCTCGCAAAAAGAAGCGGAAGAAGAAACGCGACTGCGACGACTCACTCCCGACGCCCGAATCGGACCGCGACGAACTGAAATCGTCAGTGAAGCTCGATCGATTCTTCGGACGCCGCGGAGAAGACGTCGAGAATTGGCTTTTCCACGTCAACGCCGCCGCGAAATTCTCACGCTTGCCCGATCGTCGCAAGCTCGCCGCCGCTGCAATGGCTCTCTCTGCAGACGCCCGAGCCGAATTCCGCGCTTTCCTGGGACACGACGACGTCAGCGATCTCACATGGAGACAATTCGAAGTTTTCCTTCGGGAACAATTCGGCCCGCGCGATCCCACGCGTCATTGGACTAACAAGTTAATGGTCTGCAAGCAGACCGCGCGTGAGACCGTAGCCGAATTCGCTTCGCGCTTCAAGCAAATTCTTTTACAGCTCCAGAACGCGGATCCTGACGCTGTCTCGAAGACGATGACTATCTATCTCGTTTTCAGGCCGGACTTCGTCGCGAATTCAAGGACGAATTCAAACGGAAACCACCGACATCGCTCAAGGAGGCGATCACGACTGCGGAAACCGCCGAACGAATTTGGAATCATACTCGAACCGGTGTTCACGACGACGATTGCTACGCCTTGCGATACGATCGCCTACCAGCTGCGTCGGCGCCGCAGGCGCAATCGCGCCCTACGAGAAGCGCGTGTGACACCACCGTTCAACTGTTGCAAACGCTCGTACAACAGCAAGCGCAGTTGATGCAACAGAATACTCAGATCCTTCAGCAGTTGGCCGCCTCGTCATCGAAATCGAACACTTCCGTTCCCGCGGCTAGTACCGCCCCCTCTCAATATTTGCCAGCGCCCACGGCGCCAAACAAACAACCGAATCCTAAATTCTGTGCGTATTGCAAGAAGCGGAACCACACGAAAGAAGAATGTTTCAAGTTGAAGAGAAAACGTGAAGCCGAACAGTCCGCCGCGCAAGCAACCGCTGTTGCCGCGCCCACCAAGAGCAGCGTTCACGTAATCGCCGATCCCATCGCTATTCCGACAGAGGAAGCTCAAGGCATTTTTCCGTTCACGATCGAAGGAATTCGACCAGCCCGATGTCTAATGGACTCTGGATCTAAAATCTCTGTCGCTTCCGACGATTTTGTGAGTCAGACCGGATGCCCTGTCGACCCCACCGCCGAGAGCTATACCGCTGCAAACAATGAACCACTCGACGTAGCCGGAGCCGTGACACTGACTTTTGCCGCAAACGGATTGCGGATTCGCCAACGTTTCATCGTTGTTACCGAATTCGCATTTCCCGTACTACTCGGGCGAGATTTTCTTCGCGCCAGCAACGCAAACTTCAGTTTCGGAAACGGCGTCGTCACGCTTGGTTCAGGTCCGGACACCGTCAAGATTCAAGCAGCCGGCGCGAAAGATGGCGTCGATGGTGTCGACTTATTTGGCTCCGGCGAACGAGTTTGCGCGATTACGCTTGATACGCCAAACCATGCAGTTCTGATGCCGGAAGTTCAACCGGAAGTGCGTCCGGAAAAGGTGCCACCGCCCGAGCACGTTGATCTACCGCCTCGTGGCGAACAAATCGACGTCGCTACCGTGATTTCATCGTCACCGAACCTAGCGGACGATGCCCCGCCGACGTACACAATTTCCGCCGACCTGTCTGACGCGCAGACGCAGTCGATCGCGCAATTGCTTGAGCAATACGACGATCTCTTTGCTCGTCACGACGGCGATGTTGGACAAACGGCAGCCTGCACTCACGTCATCGACACCGGGAACCATCGCCCTGTCAATCAACCGCCTCGACGGTTAGCTCCTCCTCTGATGGACGAAGCAGAACGCCAGATCGAATCGATGCTCAATAGCGGTGTCATACGCGAATCGTCGTCGCCATGGGCCAGTCCCATACTTTTCACCGACAAAAAGGATTTGACGAAACGATTCTGTGTTGATTTCCGCCTGCTCAACGCACTGACGACCAAGGACCGTTATCCCCTACCAAGGATCGATGACAGCCTCGACCTCCTCGGTGGAAATCGATATTTCACCTCGCTCGACTTGAAATCCGGTTATTGGCAAATACGTGTTGACATCAACGACGTCCCGAAAACCGCCTTCATCTGCCCATTCGGTCTATACGAATTCCTTGTGATGCCATTCGGCCTGTGCAACGCCCCCAGAACGTTCCAGCGCGCAATGGACACTGTGCTAGCTGGTTTAAAGTGGCGCACGTGCTTAATCTATATCGACGATATACTCGTTTTCTCGGCATCATTCGACGCTCACTTGAAGCATCTCGACGCCGTTCTCCGACGTCTACGACGACACAATCTGAAGATACCGGTATCGCCAAAGAAGTGTTTGTTTGCCTTCAGCGAATTGAAGTATCTGGGATACATAATTTCTCCTGACGGTCTCCTCGTAGACCCGAAAAAAATCGATTCTGTTCAAAAAGTGGCGATACCTACGACGAAAGGCGACATCCGGTCATTCGTCGGACTCACCTCGTATTATCGCCGCTTCATTTACAAATTTGCTCAACTTATTGAACCGCTCACGCGCCTACTTCGAGACGTTCCCTTTATCTGGGGAGCTGATCAGCAAGATGCGTTCGAACGGCTAAAGAAACGTCTTACTTCCGCCCCACTGCTCATCTACCCCGACTGGGATAAAATGTTCTTTCTGCAAACTGATGCGTCTGACTACGCAATCGCTGCGGTCCTGACCCAACTCGACGACGACGGCTACGAGCGCGTAGTTTCGTACGCCAGCCGACAGTTACGCGATCCAGAACGACGCTATGACACACGTGAAAAGGAATTACTTGCAGTCGTGTACGGCTGTAGGGAATTTCGGAAGTATCTCTGGGGCCCACCTTTCGTCGTGCAAACGGACCACGCAAACATGCGTTGGTTAATGCCTACTTCGGATCTTCCCAACCGTCTCGCACGATGGGCATTGCTCCTGCAAGAATTCGATTTCACGATCGAACATCGACCAGGACGCGCGAACCAGAATGCCGACGCACTTTCACGTCTGCCAATAGTCGCTGCGATCGACAAAGACCGCGCACTGTTAAAAATTCCGTCGCTCGACGAGATGCTCGATCATCAACGCCGCGATCCGCTCCTTGCTTCCGTCTGCCAGTTTCTCGAACAACCAACAGCGCCTGACGCCATACCACCCGAGGTTAAAGAGACACTCGCCGACTCGGGAAAATTGTTTGTCGATCTGACAACGAGTCTGCTCATGCACGAAGCAACGATCAACGGGAACGTCGTACGGGTTCCTTATCCCGCTCCCCGTGACCGATACGCTTTGCTGCAGGCTATGCATTCGATCCCTTCAGCCGGCCACCTCGGGCGTCGAAAAACGCAATCTCGTATTCGTCAACGCTACTACTAGAAAAGGACTGGGCTCTGATGTAAAGGCATTCATCCAGTCTTGCCACGCCTGTCAGGTGCGAAAACAACATCAACCCAAGAAAGCAGAACATTTGCAACAGTTCAGCGAAACTTACCCCTTTCAAGTGGCCGGAGTTGACATCTTTGGCCCTCTGCCTCCTACTCTCCTCGGCAATCGCTACGTTGTTGTGATCGTAGACCAATTCAGTCGCTGGGTGGAACTGACAGCTGTTCCGGATATCCTCGCTGAAACCATCGCCGACGTCGTCGTCAATGAGCTTATCTTCCGTCACGGATGCCCAACTCAACTGTTGACTGACCGCGGAAGTCAAATTTACGGCACGTCTCTTTAAACGCATTTGTCAGCGTTTACAAGTGGATAAAGTATTCACGACAGCGTATCACCCCCAGACGAATGGTCAGGTTAAACGTTTCAACAGCAGTCTTGCCGCCGGCCTCACCGTATACACCGACGAGGATCAAACGAATTGGGATCAGTATCTTGAGGCTCTCGCATTCGCTTATCGGACAAGCCTGGTTGACGCCATTCACATTTCGCCGTTCTTCTTGGTTCACGGTCGAGACGCCCGCCTTCCGTCGGACGTACACTGTGGGGACCTGAACAAGAAATCACCAACGACGAAAACGACTACGGCATTGTTCTCACTTCAAAGCTCCGCCGAGCCTTCGAGTTAGCTCGTGCCACTCAAATCGAAACTGACGTTCGCCGAAAGAAATACTATGACTCGCGCGCGAAGCTACGACGTCATTTCGACGGCCCATATCTCGTTCGATGCCGCCTTTCCGGCGTTACGTACGAGCTTGTTCATCTGGACACTCAGAAATCGACCATGGCTCATGTTCAACGGATTGTTCGCTATTATCCTCAGGACCGACGATTTTCGTCTTCGTTCTTCCACTCAAGCACTTTCGTCCGACACCGCCAATTTGACTACCGCTCACGATAAGGGTCCTACATCGGATGGATCACTGACCGCAAACACGTCCGAGCCAGTCTTACCGCGCGACGGCGCAGGGCCTCACTACGCTTCTTCAATCAGCGTCGAGGATCGTCGTGGTGATCAGGGTGCGGAAGTCGACTTCGCTACCGGAGCTCCGCCGTGTGACGACACTAGCGCCGATTTCGTCTCGGATCAATCTTGCTCAAAGGATGGTGAAAGCGCCGCTACTTCAGACGAAGAGGATCTCAATGCGACAGAAGCTGAGGCTCAAGTAACCCAGCATCTTCGTCCTACTCCTACTATTACTCATACTTATAAATCTTCGCGTCCTCAGCGACGTAACGTGGGCACGCTTCCCAGTTGTTTCCGTGACGGCTTTGTTGCTAGTCTCACCTATTAACAGTTCTAAACTATTTCCCATTGTCTATATTTCTCGTTGTTTGACGTTTTTGGTACCCGCATTGTTAGGCAGCTGCGCCTGTCTTTTTATGTTTTTTTTGGTTGTACACGTGTACAAGGACGCACACTTCTGTAGAAAGGAGGGAGTTGTTGCGATTCGTTATATGTTTGCATGTCATAACCTGGGGCGCATGCGTGGGTCAGTTGGGAAATACACAAACCTTGCAGACAACCGTATATTTATCGTCGTCCCCAAAGAGTCGCCTAGAGGCCGTGGCAAGGCATCGCGGGGGGATCCTAACAATAGTAAACGCAAACCCTCTCAAATTAAACTTTATGTAAAAATGCATTTAGTAATAATGCCCGCACGAAGTATTGGAAGTAGATCGAACTTATCCCAACGTCGTTTATACAGGCTGTTCCCGCTGGGTGTGGAAGCCATTTGCAGCTGACGACCGACGATAATAAGCGCTTACTGGGGCGGTCTATATAGCGCGATAGACGACGACGTGAAAGTGAGCTCCGCCGCGAGGGGTACCATAAACAGGATGTTGGAAGCGTGCATATGTCCTTGGTGTGTTTCGGAATAGCTCTGATGATACCCAACGCTTTCGGTGTAAATAACAAACTATGTAACTTGTTATATTTCTCACAGAAGTTTGATTATTTCAGTCACGGTCGAAATAGTTTGGTATAGCCTGACCGAGGGGTTCCGCATTGGATACAACTACCAATAGCGGCGCGGGCGAAGTCGGCGCAATTTGGCATCGGCCGCAGCTCACCCGCGCGAGGTAGACGCCTACCTCGAAAGGGAGTTTGCCCGGGGCCGGGTGGCGGGCCCGCTTAGCGCGGCTGTGGCGCTAACGGTTCACACGAGCCCGTTTGGCGTTATCCCCAATAGCGGCAAGCCCGGCCGCTGGCGCCTCATTCTCGACCTTTTGGCTCCTCTCGGCGCCAGCGTCAACACGGGTATCTCTCCCAAACTTAGCTCCATCCGCTACGCGCGGGTGGAGCACGCCGTTCGCGCCTTGGTTCGCCTGGGCCCTGGCGCGCTTATGCGTAAGGTCGATTTGAAGGGTGCTTACCGCATGGTTCCCATGCACCCGGATGACCACCACTCTCTCGAGATGGCCTGGCGCGACAGTGTCTACCTCGTCACGTTAGGGCTGCTCTCCGCGCCCAAGATCTTCCGAAGGCCGACGCGCTGCTATGGGCAATGAACGAGGCCGGACTGACGTTCGGTCCGCACAACTTGGACCATTTTTTCCTCGTGGGCCGAGCGCACGAGCAGACCTGTCACGCCGATCTATCGCTGCCTCTCCTCACTTGCGCACGGCTCGAGCGCGTCTCCTGCGTTCCCGGGCCGTCTCCAAGCGCGAACTCTTCTCTGTCATTGGCCTGCTGCATCATGCGGCCACCGTCAATCGCCCCGGGCGATCGTTTCTGCGGCGGCTGATTAACCTCTCGATGGTCCCACGCAACATGGACCAATACGTGCGGCTAAACCGCGAGGCGCGGGCGGACCTCCGCTGGTGGAGATCGTTCGACTGCGAATGGAACGGCGTGGCCTTCTTCACCACGCTGGGTCTTGATCCGCCAGCGCACCGGATCACAACCGACGCCTCCGGCTTGTGGGGCTGCGCCTCGGTGTGGCAACACCGCTGGCTGCAATGGCGTTGGCCAACGGAGTGGTCGCCCGTCCCGATTCCGCGGAAGGAGGCCTTCCCAATCGTCCTGGCGCTGGCCACGTGGGGGGAAGCGTGGGGCGGTTCCACCGTTGAGGTGGCATTCGACAATTCGACGGTCGTGGCTGCGTTGAATGGTGGGTCCTCACGAGAGTCGGGCGTGGCGCAGCTCGCGCGAGTAGCCCAGTAGTTGGCAGCGCACCAGCAGGAGGGACAAACCACTGCGCATGTGCAAACATTGTACACAATTATATGCTAAATTGGATACATTAATGAATAACGTTTCGGCCTAAGAACAGGAAGGACTGCCTAAGGGAAAGACGTCTGTCAAACAAAAGATTGATAAATTCTCTAAAGATTTGACCTCGACCGCAAAAAATTTTAGACCGACCGGTTTCGAGAAACTAGGAAACAACGTTCGAAATCGCCCCAAATCGCAACGTTGCTAATGAAATCGACTGTGCACGCTTCTGTGTACGTGTTAAACGTGCTAGATTCGTTTATAGGGCCTAGTTTCGCATTTCGCGCTTCAGCTGGACGAATTTCCTACTGGATCTAACAATGATTCGCTACTTCATTCTCTGTCCCGCGCAGTGTGTGTCCGTATTTCGATGGATCGCTCTATCGCAGAGTGCGCATTGGGCCTGAAAAGACCTTACCCCGCTGGCGTAACGGAGAGTAATCCAGTATAGTCTTAGAAAAACACGCCGAAAGCCTATAAATCCCCCTAGCAACCTACACATGCGCAGTGGTTTGTCCCTCCTGTTCAGCGCACCACGGTCGGACGATCCGAGCCACCCACATCCCGGGACCTACCAACGTAGTCGCGGACGCCCTCTCGCGAGGATATCCACCCCAGCTCTGACCGTCTGTCTTCGTGGCAGCTTCGGTCGCAGCCGGACGCAATCCCCAGCGAGCTGGCCAGAACCCTGGGCAACCCCGAACTGGAATGGACGTGCAATAGTTGGAGCAGTCTGCGGCGGCTCTTGTGCGAGCTGGACTAGCGGGCGCGTCCCCGAGGCGTTTACGAGATGGGTAGGCGCCACTATCAACTCTTCTGCGACTGAATAGGCGCCCGCCAGTGCCCAACTACAAAAAAATTGCTGTGCCTATTCGCAACCTACCTCGAAAAGAGTGGGCTTTGACACGCTTCAATCAAGGTGTACCTCGCAGGGGTTCGACACCTACACATTGCCCTGGGTCACGCTAACCCATTCACCTACCCAATGGAACGCCTACGCCTGCTGATAAAAGGGGCACGCCGCGAATCGGCAAAGGAGCGGCCAGAGCGCAAGAACTTACAACGCCCGGTGACGGCGGACGCGATGCGAGTCCTACGACAGTCGTGGGAGCGCGAGGAGCCACGGCCGCCTGCTATGGGCAGCATGTTGCGTCGGGTGGTTTGGTTTCCTGCGCGCGGAAGAATTCACGGTGCCGAAAGGTGCCCTCTTCGACCCGGCACTGCACCTGAGCCTTGCGGACGTTCAGGTGGACAATTGTCTTTAGGTCATTCGCAAGGTGGAAAACCAGACTGCTATACTCGATGCCAATGGCCCCGTCACTCAGCTCCAAAAGGCAAGTCTCTTTTACTTCCTCGCGAAGTCGTATCGTTTCTCACGGTGCCAACCGACTTTTCTTTCTTTCTTTCTTTCTTTCTTTCTTTCTCACCCAATCAGGTCGCTTTCTATATATATGGACAGCAAAATGTATTTCAGCGCGATTAAAGATGAAGTCTTTCAATGCTCTGCTGTAATAGGAACACGAGCCTTTGTTCGTTGTTATAGCGGTACCCCTATTCTATTCAGGCTACCCCTCTTTCCGAAACGAGGGAGAAAATCGGAAATTATGCCACATGGACAATTATTAGCACAGGTATACATAAATGGGTTAATGAATTCGCCCCTCTTGAGTTGGACGGACGGTTTTCCTTACGCGAACCCGTGAGAAGGCCTCCATGCGGGCGACCGTGTCCAGATAGGGATCTGCTGTGACTTTTGCAGTTGTGTATTTGATTCTCCGTGGGAGATACGTAATCCTGGGAAATGGGCCCAATTTGATTTTTCGCTGCTAAGAGAAGCGGTTACTAGTAGTAGCCAAGTCAACGCGTCTCCTTCGATCCATGGCAACGCTCGAGTTCCTTTTATTCCAGATCAAGTCGAGTACACATTCAGCGAGGGAATGAGCCCGGTGCCCACTCCCGTCACCCCGTTCCCTTGCGCCACGGCGACTTCCGTACGTTCAGCGTATAAACGACAAGAATTGATGATTTTTTTATTTTTATTTTGTGCTTGCCGTAGATGAACGGTGTCGGATTGGGGATGGAGATCATGATGGAGATCAGCGGGGAAAATTTTACTCCCGATCTCAAAGTGTGGATCGGCGAAGCGGAGGCGAAGACGACTTTCAGGTGAAACTCCCCCCCCCCCCTCCCCTCCTCCTCTTTGCATCTCCATGTTTTGACTTTTCCGAACTACTGTAAGGCAAGGTGACACCGAGTGGTCCTACTTAGAGAGGTTTCTGTTGGCTTAGATAGGAACCGTTTTAGGCCCCACCGTTTTAGGCCGGCGTCCATCGCGCAGCAAATCCCCGCCAAGGCGTGGCAGAAATGAGCACAGCGCCGATGCCCCACGTACCTGATGCGTCGGTTTGTAGCTGCGCTCGCGGCCGACCTGCGTTCAGCGCCGACATCAAACCGATACCATTCCACTGAGTCGCGAATGCCAACCACTCCACATCGCGACGCGCCTCCTGGCTGATACGCACCCGATGGTGGAGCTCCTTTGGCACGCGAGACAGCTCGATCAGTCGCCTCACGAAAGCGCGACCCGGGCGAATAATCGACGCTGCGTGATGTAGCGAGCCAATGACCGACAAGAGCTCTCGTTTCGTCCACACTCGCGACCACCGAAGCGAATGCAGCGCCTCCTTGAGCTTTTCCCGCAGTCGTCGCAGCTTCTCGGCCGGCAGGCGCAGCTCGCCGCGCACCGTATCCATTTCTATGCCGAGGAACTCCAGCGTCGTAGCCGGGCCTCCGATCTTCTGCAGCGCCAGCGGCAAACCCAGCGTCCGACACGCTTCCAGTACCCGCCGAAAATTCTCCGTACACTCCGCCGAGCCTCCCCGACCTAACAACAAGGAATCATCCAGATAGTGCAGACCGCAAGTGACCCCCTTTGCCCGCATGACCCAGAGTAGCGCGTCGGCCACGGCGGAGAAAACCTTGGGCGCCGAGCGCAGCCCAAACGGCAGCGCCGCGTCCAGCCACACCTGAACCTTCCACTGCACTGCCAACAGCCGAAGGTCCGCCGGATGAACGGGAACCGTCCGGTAGGCCGCCTTTAGATCCAACTTCGCCAGCAAGGCTCCGTCGCCAAGCTGCAACGCTAACCTCGCGGCGTCTTCAAGCAGGGCTTACTGCAGCGAAGCGAGCTCCGTGCTCACCCCGTCCTTGACCCTTGCTCCCCCTGGCGCCGACGAATGCACGATGAGTCTCCACTTGCCGGGCCGATGCGGCTTGGGGATCACTCCGAAGGGGCTCACGTGGCATACTATGGAACGCCAATCCCGTCAAAATACCGGAATTAATATATAGAGATCCAATTAATTTATATAGACTCACTTCATTTATATAGACCCACTACTTAATTTATATAGACCAAGGGAATTAATTTATATAGACCCACTACTTAATTTACATAGACCCAGGGAATTAATTTATATAGACCCAGGGAATTACTTTCCACGCATTTTTTACCTACTTGAATCAATTAGCACATTCCCAATATTTCACAATTTACATTAATGACGTTTACGTGTGTCGTTCTCTACGTTGACCGCTATTTACCACAGTTTGCAGTGTAAGCTGAAAGAGGTGCATGTACGTGTCTCAAATGTCTTTTAATTCATTCAAAGGGCCTGAACTTGGCAACAGACTTCGGAAATTCGAAAAAAGAAACGCCATCTCACGAAACACTGCGAGATGCAACAACATTCCTTATTACTGAAATAACGCGCAAAATGTTTTCATTTGAAAAGAACCTACACTTTTCCAAATCCTTGGCTATTAAACAACGCAAAAGTGACGTCTTCCTTGAAACGGTCGTATCTAGTGTCGTGGCGACCGCTGAACATCAAAACAAGGGCGCACGTTGAGGAGGACACCATTTTATCTGACTCAACGTCGAATGTAATAGAAGGCCGTGCGTGAAAGCCGTACAGTGGCTTTTCTTCTGCACCCGTAACGAAAGACAGGATCACCTTGAGTGTCACCTCAATGTCATCCAACGACACGGCTACAATATTCACTTAATACATTCTATCAGGAAGTTGTTGTCAACTTACCTCCAATAGCTACGTCCTTGACAAAGTCAGTCCAGTTAATGACGATGTTATGTTCTCTCTCACGACGACTGGAACCTTCCGGTGAGAAGCGAATGTCGAAGAGATTAAGAATGTCATCTGCTGACAAAGGCTTGGGTTCCGAATATTGAAGGAGCTGGTACGCCAGTGGCACGTTGTTAAGGGCAGGGTTGGACAGCATGTCACTTTACCGCGAGGAGCGCCATGTCTTCATTAATTTCGGGTCATCGATATGTATACCAGTGACGTAATGGTCAATATGCGCGAAAACGTTGTACAGACTTTTCTGAAACCTTTCGTGCAGTTTGTGAGTGCTGATTGCTACCGAATGTTGGGATGGGCGTGGACTACCCCGACATAAAACAAATCATGCACTGGAGCCCACGATGTCTGTTAGAAGACTACGTACAGGAGACTATTCGTTGTGGACGAGACGATGAACTGTGCATGTCTGTGTTGAACTACACCAATTTGCATACAATTTAATGTACATCTGCCGCTCTACGTGTATACGCCGCGGACGAGATGAAGTGTCGACGAAAGCTTCTCTACAAGGAATTCATTTCTGCTAACGACGCATGTTAGTCATCTAAAGAGCGTGCCTGCTGTAATTATTGTGACAAATTGACATAGTAGTAATGTAATGAACAGTCGACAATTACTAAATGGATATCTATTCTGATCCAATTCTGATTCACAATCGCATGTCTTCTACAATCTTTGCTCCTTTATTTACTTCGGCAATGAGTTATTTAGCCATGTTGTCATAGTTTTATCTGAGTTGCTGTCGATAAGAAATTTCTTGAAATTGAAAACAGCTTCATTTCAATCATTCATTTCTTTCATTGAATCAATGGGGACTGTCTCACTCTCCAGTAATTTCTCTACACTCTTTAATAATTATTGGGACTGTCTCGCTCTCCAGTGATTTCACTAAAGTCCTTAAGAATCAATGGGGACCCTCTCGCTTTTCAAGTGCCGTCTTTGACCGATATCAAAGTCGTCAAGTACCTTCTTTGACTAAGAAATTGAAAAGTCATCATATGCTTTCGATACGCAATATGAGCTAGCTTTCAATACAATAATCGACCATGAGTTTTTATCACTAACGGCGACGTTTTGCAACATTTTGGATCGGGCGACGTTGGTTTTGGGCGATACATCTAAAACTTTGATTTTCGTGGTGATTCGTTGCCAGGTGGCCTGCGCGGGTAGATGGTCAAGGGAGATTTGTTTAGGGCTTTTGCAATCAAAGAGAACGTAATTTGTATCTGATGATGTGGATTGCAATGCGATGACGTTTTTGACGAGGACGGACGCTTTTTCTTCCTTCTTTTGTGAAGAGGGTTAGCGGCCTTGTCGGAAAATAGGGTAAAGGAGACGCGCGATTTATTGTTGGCGATGGAGGCTCGTTAGTACCTAGTACGTCTTGGTGGGCCCTTGCTTCTTCGGAGATACGGCGACCGCTTGTCCTTCGACACATCGATGACGGTTCCTTGCGAGAGACATTCTACAGCTTTCCGCCTGATGGTCGTTGGAAGTGAACGTTTTTGATACATGAAGCACGTTTGCGCGAGTTAACAAAGAAGCAGCCAAAGAACGTTGTAGAACAAAGAGGAAGCGAGCCTTACGATGGTATGCTGAACGAGACCGAGACAACGCTCCTACAGCTCCTCCCGCCGAAGTAGAAGAAGCAGCTACAGCAGTAACAGTAGCACAAGTAGCAGGAACGCTTCCACCGCCGTCGCGCCCACGCCGTAGGGGCGGTCGGGGGCACGGGCAACATCATTTATCTCAGTAAGTACTACTCCCAATTATGGACAGTCCTGGAAGGTCCCAATGTTTGTTCGAGCCACTGCGATATGAATCGCGTTATGTCGCGAGATGGATTCGGGCTTTATGATCCTTACGTCATCCAAAGCGTGCGCTACAGTATAGACTTCACTAGAGTGTGAACAAAAAACTAAATTTAAGTGTATATTCGCCATGCATCGTCCGACGCATCGCACGCACCGATTTCGAGTGCACTGTAATTTCTGATAGCACGTTTGATCTATGGTTCGACGATCCACTTGTGCGCGACTCGGAATAGGTGGGCGCAATTCATTAGAAGCTCCATGGCAAAGTTTCGCTACAAACGTGTAAGTCCGTACGGTAGCGCACGCTTTGGATGATGTAGGGTCATAAATATTAACCCGATTCCATCTCGCGCTATTCCTACGATATAAGTATCCCACCCTTCGAGCTCCCCTATATCTCATCTTAGAGCTACAGGAAAGACGCGGTAACTATTTCTGTAAAAACTTTAGGTAGAAAACCGCGTTTTATTACGATCTACTTTTTTTAAGCTACCTTTACTCAAATATATTATTATCCATGCCAGAAATGTCTTTAAATTATACTACGAATGTATTTCCTTGAAATTAGTTGTCAAATTCAATGTCAAACAGGGGATCTTCCGGGGCAGTCCATAATTAGGGACCCTCCCCTAATCAAATTAAAACCAATTTGACTTTTAGCTCAAAACAACACAGACAGGCATCGATGACATTTGCCCTAGATGAGCAAAGTGCACACATCGAGTGCCCTCATTTCCGGATACCTGATCCGATTGAAGTCATCACTAACTTCATGAGTACCCATCGCGAACACGTGTGGGAGATGCAGCAAAGGAAACGATCGATTGAGGATCGAGAGGCGGCGGCGACGGCGCCTAAGAGATACCCATGGTTAGACGACGCCCTTCTCGACGACGACAACAGCGGCGGCGGCGGCAATTCCAGCTCCAGCAGCCGACGTGGCGGCAAGTCCAGCCGTCGTGGCGGCGAGTCAATCAGCAGCGGCGACGAGCCAATGCTGCAGTAAAACTTTTCTATTTTTATTTATTTGATTATATACTTAATGATGTCTGTCTGTGTGTTTGTCTGTCTGCATGTATGTATGTATGTATGTATGTGTAGGAAATTTATGTGTGCTATTAAATACATGTTGGGTTCAGTTTCTGTTGACGAAGTAGAGCGCGCGTTAGTTACTCTTCACGGGACTTCACGTGACCACCTGGCTAGAGCCTGTATCGCGCCTCTTCTAGCCCCTCTGCTTATACTGTATACGCCTTTTTCCCGTCTTTTTGTGGGATCAGTTTTGTTGTATGTGGGTGGAGTTAGGAGATCTATAATACTAAGGGCATAACTCTAAACTGGTACGCGCATCTCCTCCGCCGGCGCCGAGCTCGGGGCGCGTTCCCCGAGCTCCGGGGCGTTGCGTGGGCCGGTTCGCGAGCGTCGGGGTCCCGCGCGAGGCGACGCGTCGAAGCGGCCCCGAGCGGAACTTCGGCGCGGCGGCGAAACTCGCAGCTCTCTCGCGCCCGATCGGCGGAGGGCGGCGCGATGTCGCGTCGGCGATATTCGAAGACGGCACCTCTCCGACGATGGAGCGATCGCCGAAGTAGAAAGTGGGCGTAGCGAAACGCACGTTTGCCTCGCGTGATGCGGCTAATTCGATTACGACGAACTCGGTCGCGATCTTTCTTTTTCCCGCGTCTTTTTCTGCCGTTCGCGCGCTGAATCGCCTTCGATCATTGAAAAGGTGTCGAGGACTGCGCGAGAGCGTGTGCTCGAAAATCGTCGCACGAAAAGGGGGGCGTAGCGCGCGATTGACGTTGGTGGCGCGTGATGCGACTAATTCGATTACGACGAAGTCCGTCGCTCTCCGTTTGTCCGCACCTTTTTGAGCCGTTCGCTCGCGGAATCGTCTTCGACCGTGGCGAAGACGTCGAGGGCTTTGCGCCGAAACGACAGGTAGATTTAGGGCAATTTGATCCGCGCTGCGGAGGGTCGGCGCCGCGGGCGTCTCTGCGTAATTGCCGCAGCCGCCTGCATCCCGTCTGGTTCCGATTGGTTGTTCCGTGGTGACGTGACGACTTTTTGTTGATTTTGCATCGCCGTCTCCCAGCGCAAATCGCACTCGCGGATCAACAATCGACCCGTCCTCGCTCTCTCTTTTTTCGTTGGCAATACCGTCGTTTTACAGCTTTTTCGCCCAGCGCGCGCATGGAACCAGAGAGGCGTCGCGTCGCTCACCGTCTCTGCGCCGTTCCGCGATTCGAAACTCGACGGTGAGTGCTTTTAAAACGGCGAAAGCTTTCGTCATTTCGAAATGGGAAATTCACCTTTTGCTGACGTCGGCTTCTTTTTGCAGATCGATCGTTTCGTTGGCTTCTTTCTCTTTTTTGTGTTGTTGTCGTCGACGACTCACGCCGCCGAGAGAACGCTCGTGTCGCGCAGCTTCTCTCCGATCGCCGGCCTCTTCGAACTTCACGGTAATCGAGGCACCGTCCATGTATTTTCGCGTGTACTCGCGCTCACGTTCTCTGTCTTTTAGTCGACGAATCCTTTTCGATCAGACGAGCCCGCGCAATCGGACGCGGACAAAACTCGTGTCGCGCAGCTTTTGTCCGTCGTTCGGCTCCGCCGTTTTTCGTCGCGCATAATTCGCGATTTTATTTCGTCGAACGCTCGCGTTGCGAATCGACGGTGAGCAATGAGCGCTACGCGCTCCGACGGCGCTCATGCAAGTTTCCCTCTCTACTTTTCCTTTTTTGTCGTAGATCTTTTGTTTGCTTTCTTTTGTTGTGGATTTCGATCGCGAAACGCTTCTTTGCTTTCGCGAAAGGTACGTCCACGCCCTCTCAAAAAACACCGCGGACTAATTCTCTTGCTTGCAGTTGCTCTGCTCGCTCTGTTTCGAATGACAAATTCGTTGTTTTATTTTTTGTTCTTCGTCATCGTAAGTGTGCGCGATGGACGACGATTTTTTTCGACCGCCGCTTTCTTTTAGATCATTGAAATTACGATGTCCGACTTTCCATCGAAGCGCTCTCCGCGCAAGAAAACGAAACTGCCGGAGTTCGACACGCTGGACGACTTGTACTCACAGCAGGACGGTAAGAGAATTTATTACGAAGACCTCGGTTTTTGGTAACTCGACCCACGCTCCTAGGTTACAAAGCGGTCGTCCACGGCGTCGTCACCGACTTCTCGGCCATCGGCGCGTCTCCAGAGAAACGGTACTTCGACGGCTATCTGCGCGACGACACGGCCAGTAAAAGGTTCGTCGGGTTCAGTTTGACGAAAGAAAAGAAGATTCTGGATATCGCCCGCAGCGGCCGTGCCTTAAGTTTTTCCAACGTCGTCGTCCAGCCTTCGCGGGCTGGCGACGACATGAAATTCGTCATTGCCGAGGGGATGGCCGTGTGGCGTTCCAATCGCGTATTTTCGAACGCGAAGCCCCTCGAGCCGGACGACACGCCATCTCGCGGGCGTCCAATCGCCCTAGAGGAATTGCCCTCGCTGCGTCCGTTTGCGCGTGTGAACTTCGTGGCCGGAGTTCAGGACCTCGGCGACATACACACGACGACATCGCAAAAGTACCTTTCGCCGTTTCCTGGCGTCAATCCCTACGTAACTACTCTACTTCTTTCTTCGGAACGCAACAGCCTACACTTTTCTAAATATTGGTAGAAGCGATTTTGAGTTCGGTTTTTCGTTTGCCCACAATTTCTCTGTGAAGTATCGTTGCTTAGGGCGTTTTTCTAGAAGCGTACGAGGCAATTCGCGATTCGGCGCCCTCGCGAAACGACATAAAAAGGAAATCTAAAAATGTGGTTGAAGCGATTTTCAATCTTTCGCGTAGTTTAGAAGTTATTCGTTGTCATGGGCCTGGCTAGCGCGCGCGCATGGTCCCACACCAAAAAGACAGTAAAACGCGCTAAACAATTTACTGTGGTACTGCCCGTTTCTTTTCTAAGTACGAAATTATTCTGCCCCGTAATACGTAAAAAACGAAGAAACGGTATCAGAATAGTGGTAGCGCGATAGGGCGTCACCAAGGGAACTTACCCGTCGCATACACTACGAGCCAATCACGTAGCAGCAAGTGACCTTAATATACGTACTTCGTCGAACGCCTACGAGCCCTACATCATTGGAATCCTACGGGAGAGAGGATTCTAATGATGTCATTCCCGATGACGCACGACATTCGACGAAGGCGCTAGCGCGCTTTAAAGTGAGGAAGTTTATGCGTGGGTGCACTGTATTGACACACTTTTCTCGAGAGAAACGGAAAGCCTGATCCTCCATTGCACATGACAAAGCCACTAGTTGCCCAACATAAAAGTACGTCTTAGCCTGAACAGAATTTTAACGCTCGCAACGGATATATGAACGGCAAAAAAATACCAGAACGTCTTCCGTTTTGAAGATAGGATACTTCTCATGTTCCTTGATGCCAATAAACATGTCCCGTTCGATTTCGCAAGAGAGCTTCCTCCAAAATTCCCGTTGAGGGCCGCCCGTATCTATTGCAGATTCACCGAGAAAATCCACCTACACGCAAAGTCGCAAAGTTACAAAATTCCGTCAGGACCGCGTAAACCCACTTTAATTTTCTTCTCTTCCTTGAAAGTGGACTTCTTGTATGTCACTGCATAGGCTGAAATTTCGTTTCCTATCACAGAAACCGTCGCTACCGACATCAACTGCTTCGTCTGCAATTCTCGAATAATCTCGCAGAGTGACTTTTCACTGTACAATATAGTTTTAGTCAAATACTTTTTGCTTATTGACCAATCAGTATATACTTTGATTCGTCGGCGCCACTAATGAATCCAAGTTGTACAGCCAGATTCCTTGACCTAATGAAAGTGTCCACCAAACACTCAACTGCAAAACGTCATGCACTACAGCATACCTCTAACTCGTCGTCTCCGTTTTCACATACGATGATCAGAACATTTCTTCCACGGAAGACGTCTATAAGGTCGCAACTGAAGCGCGCGTTAACATTGTGGGTCGAGGTGGTCGATCGCATAAATCTTTCACTGTCAGTTTTAGCGGATCAACTACGCTTGGGTCTTGCGCTATCCATCCAACAAGATCCTGCAAAAGCATTCATTAAACAACAAGAATAGCACAGCCACTGTATGTGTTTGACCTGAACGCGTTGAGTCGCGTCAAAAAGGCGTGTCTTCACGTTGGAATCGGGAAAGCGAACTTTGAAGCTGATAGATGAGTACTCATCACTAACAGCATCTTGCATGACAGAGAGTGGGCACTCGCGGATTTTGTTGTGTCTCTAAAGTGTGACAAATTTCAGAGGTTGTTATTTGCAACAGAATAATAGCTCAGCCGGCGTACGTTCTGCAGTTTCTTCCTCTTCAAAGTTTCAAGATCTTTTCTCTCGTTTTCCCTAAGTGATCGATTGTATGCTTCGTTCTGTTGCGCAACCAAAACCCTTGTCTGGAATAGTATGTTTTATTTAAGCGTCGTTTGCTGCAGACAATGAGACGACAAACCTTTTCCACCGGTTCAAAACTTCAACTGCGCACATCCGGTTCATCACTAGGACTCGTTTAGAGAGCTTTTTGCAAGGTTACTTAGTTATGGTGAAATATGCTTACTGGTTCAGCGGAGACAGCGCTGAAGGCAAACTGTCGTCGGAGATCAAATATGGGCTGTTTACTGTACGGCTAAACATTTTTTAAAGCGAAAGGGTTAACTACTATGAAGCATATTAGAGAAGATGTGTACTTTGGCGGTAACGTGATTTACCTCAATGGAAATGATTCAGAAGACGAAAGCAGAAATTTCGAAACAAAAGAAAAATCATACTTATCTAAGCTTATCGATAATATTCAAACGCGATTTCCTCACGTACACCTAGTCTCCCTCATGGGGAATTTGCTTCCTCAAAACAGTGCGAAAGCAACGCCAAACGCAGTAATGGAGCTTGCACGCGAATTCGACGTTGATGAATCAATGTTTTGGAACGAATTCCAGTCATAATCGTCATTTTTCTCTCAACGGCAAATTGCAACACTGCACTTCGAAAATGGGTTTGAGCTCGTGGAAGAAGGCGTGAGGAAGAGGGCGTGATCGCTGGGCAGCATTCTTGCCGGCTTTCGATCGCTGCCACCAGCACCACGACGAGGGACCCTCTGGGCAGAATTTGTGCTGATTTTCAACCATTTGAGGGCAGCAGGTCGGGTCATGTTCAAACGAATGGCCGGGAGAGGTAGGTTTCTGAGTAATCTAATAGGCAAATAAAAGTGTTTCAAATGAGAAGCTTTCATTTCGACTTGACTTCTTTTGTAATTGAAAGGATCAACGCAGTGGTAGAGGGCAGCCATCACGCCCTTCTTCATGTCCTCGACATTTCCCTTATTAGATTTTTATGGCGTAGCCATAGTTCGAACTCTGACTAAAATTGGGTATTAGAAAATTGACTAATCAATTATATTATTTACTGATCAATGGCGGCATGGGTGAGTCGATTTCGTCCGGTAGGATTTCCACCATCATCCAAAATGATTTTCTTATTGTTGGTGACCCATGTTCGGAGACGAGAACCCATCCTCTTGTGCACGTGACCAACACAATCGAGTTTTCGGACTGGGTGCTCGTCTCCATAGACGCCTTTTACTGCATCATACGAACATGAGTCACCATCGCCGATGAACGTAGTGTATCTACATCCATGTGAAGCATGAAGTGAAACAAAAGCAACATTTTTACCTCAATTTATGCTTTTCAATTGAGCGCTTGAAAAGAACTTCCGCTCCTCCTGTCTCCATGGCCTTTGATGAGCCTTCGTAGTTTCTTCGGCACCTGGTCTTATGATTCTCTAGCCATTGCAGATATTCAGGGCTGTTTTTGTCGATTCTGAATGACAGAAATATATGAATTTCAAAGACTTTGTTTGTCGGATTACCTGGACTCATCAATTTTCTGACAAGCCTTACAATGGGACGAGAAAACGTTGAAATCTATCACGCTTCCTTCGAGAACAACTGCTTGAACGCCGTATAGCGAACTGAATTCTCGCCGAGCCCAGGTGCCATCAAAGGAAATCGCAGCGTCGACCAAGTCATCGTCAGCGGCTCCAATACGACTTCTGTATGTTTTCACAGCTTGTCGAGCCGATTCTTCAAAAACCTATGCATGCAAACACACTCTATAAAAAGAAATGCAACATTTAGAGCTTTCCTACCCTCCCTAGGGAATCACATAGTCCCTCCAAATGTTGATCCCAGCTGTCGTACAGTGAGGGCGCTGGCATGTTCATCACCCCGGCAAGTCGAACGAATCCGGCTGTGCGACCCTGTTCCTAACGCTGCGAGAACCGTTCGGCGATACACGTCAAATCTCTGCCCACGCGTTCCAGGACAAAGACCAGACGTAAAAAACGGGTGAAACGCGCTGCAGTCATCACAAGATAACCATTTTCGACGCAAATCCTTTTCGCTCGCTTTCCTTTTCGAGATATTCTGCCTTTTTTGCAACTCCGGCAAACGAGAAACGACGAAATGGCAAGGTTTAGCTGCCGCAAATCAATTAGCCGGTATGTAGGGGGTGGGTGTTCGATATAGATGTCAGTCCGTCTGCCCCAGGCGCCGGCGATTCTCCGATGCGTGCCCACGAAGGAGCGTTGGCGAGCTTTTTCGCGGACGATCCGGTGAGCGACGGTTGCTCTTCTCTTCTTCTGGACGCGACAGCAACTTCCGGTTCGCTTCGCGACGGTCTTGTTACTTCTGTAGCGGCCTTCTTTGCGTACGACGGAATCCCACGAAAGCCAGCTCGTTTCGATTTTGACAGCCGACCCATTGCGATCGAAAAAAGAGACGTAAAAGCTCAGAAACAGATGCAAAAATTTAACGACGCGCGCGCGTTAGGTACAAAAAACACCATGGAAATCTGGCTTTGAAAGCCACTTTCGGCGTTGGTAACGGCTGAAACGACGAATGGAACTTCAGCAAGCACAAGCGCGACCAAGAAAACGGGAATTGAACGCTGTTTAGACTTTATCAGAAACGCCTCTCGTAATTACGCGTTTCATTTGGCAGGTTTGCTGAGTCGCATGACATCAAAATTACGCGGGATCGAAAGGAGAAGGTTTAGAAACTTAGATAAAAAATTTATTTTTTCAAAAAAGTGTATGCAAAAGCGTGGGTGGAACCCACTATACCACCTTAAAAGAAACTACAAATGATTAGGAAGCTAAAAATAAATCTATACCTCATGCTATTGATCCTTCTCTTGCTCCTCCCTTTTCCTCTTTGATCTTCCTCTCCCTTTGCACCTAGTATCATGACGAGAATTCAAGTACGCATGCGCCTAACTTGACCGTAAACACGTGGAAGACGCCCTCCATCGATTAGGGTCAGCTAGCCGGGTCTAAATCACCTACACAAAGCGTTGAATGCGTTTTAGAAGGTCCTAGGATGGTCAGTCAACCGGTTGCGCACCAAGAGTTGGATAGCATAAGCATTTCTTCTTTCATCCGTGGATATCATGTTTACAAAAGCATGTGGACACCAACAGTAGGAGAAACGTTGCAGCTTCGGCAAGAGTTTTAAAATGAAAAGACAGAAAAGCCGTGGCAATTATGAAAGATGCAGTAGTTGTGGGTCATGTGCCATACAACCTCGCTCCGACAAAAAGTAGATTTCTACAACGAGAAGTAAACAAGGGAACAGCAAGAGTTACTGGAAAGTACGTAAATCGAGGCAGTGGCTACGGCTTGGAAATTCCGTGCATCTATTGCATGCATGGCCCAAAGCAGTTCATTATTAAGATCAGGAATATTGTTTAGACTCTACGAGATCGAGGTCTTGCAAAGCATAGTTGAGTTATAGAGGGCATTAGATAAAAATAAAACGTCTGCTTCAGAAAGATTAGTGTCCACTGTGCAGAGGCTGATTGTCCACAATCAGAGGTTGCAAGGTACTGAAAAGTATTGGAAGTCAACCGGGACTTTGGTTAGTGTCCACTGTTTAGAGGTGTCCACTATTTAGAATGTCCACTATCAGAGGTTTTACTGTAGCCTCTATCAACGCGTTCTAGGTGTTGCGCGTTAAAAAAAATACTGGGAAAAAATAGGTGTTGAACCCGTGCAACATATTATCATACCCAGCTATCAAATCCTGCATCGCTACCCACCCAGCCAACGCAACTCAGCACAGCGATGAGCCCCAACACCGCGCTTTTATTACAGTAACCGGGATGTTCGCCTCGGGCCGTTATCTCGGTTTCCGTCGGGATGATAAATCCCTAAGTGAACCCAGTTTACGGTAGTGGCCATATTTTACGAAATCAAATTCATCTGCCAAAACCAGCACCTCAGCGACGTAGTCCGCAGTGAAACTACATTCGAATACTCCAAGGACGACATCTTCCAGGAAAGTTGCCCTTTATAGGCGAGTAGGTTGCTGTCAGCGACACTTTGACAAATGCACCGAAGAAGGCTAAGAAATATTACTTATTAGATGAGAGCGAAGTCCAAATTGTTCTCGTTATCGACATTCAAACATGTTCAACAAAGCGTCTCTTCACTAAAATTGCTGAAGGCACTCCGCTTAGCTTGAGAGTATTTCAAAATGCATTCGGAAATTACGTCATTAATGCTAGGGGATGAATATTCCTCTATGACGCTCGCAGGGCCGTTTATGAGAAGAAGAACGACGATATACGGCGCATAAACCTACAAAAGTCAACGACTGCAGGCAATAAGAGCGATTTTAGTGGTCGGCAAAATTTGTATCTAATGTAACCCAAAAATTTCTCCTCGGGTTTTATTGACCTTAATAAACCGATCCTAGAGGAAAATTGCTACAATTCAAACCATACGAGCAGGTAACGTTTCAACAAACTTCTAATGTTACTCAAGAACAATTTTATTTACTGAACAGTTGAACTCCACCACAATTGAAGAGCTATATCATATGATGTGGTAATGTGACAGTCGTCTACTAACTAAACATAGCCATGTACCTTGCCGTCACTCTTGTGGCTTGTTCCCTGAGAAGCTTGCAGCAGCTGAATCGGATCGTTGTGAAAAGCGATGACGTCACTTGCAGGTATGTTTGACAGACTCAAGCACTGGTGTGCCTAAGCATGATAAGATTTAGCACCTTTTACTATGATCTAAAACTAAAACGTCCGGCTTACTCAGTTACTAAACTGTTGATGAGGTACGTGTACTGCGACTTACATCTAGTAAATAGAGCAGTTCTTCGTTGTGTAAGCTATAGCTATTTCGTTTTTGCTCAGAATCAGTGTCGGTCTTTGTTACCCTTGGCGAGCGTTCACCGCAATGCCGAGGAACGAGCATGCGTAATTATTACTTAAACAGAGTAACAACACAACAATATTTATATTTGTTTCAGACACCTAAAAGGCAAATTCCAACAACATAAATAGGCTAATCCGTGCAAAGGCCTATAGCTCATTTGCAATGATGAATTGTGCGCAAATGCTTACGTACTTTGCCCAAATGCACTGTGCTAAAGCCGCAAATGTCGCAATTCTAAGGCTTTTGTTCGTGTGTATTTGTTTGTTTTGCAAGCGTCTATTAAGGCGGTAATTAAGGCAAAAGGCGGTCAAGCGAAGTATTAGATTAGCCTAAACAAACAGTATAGCTCTGCGTGTAACAAGTTGCTTTCTGGCTTTAGTAGTTGCTTTTCGAGTTCGTCACGGGTTCACACAGTGAAACTTGAGTTTTCTAGTCAAAAGTCTAGAATGCCTAAACCTTATGAGCGGTACTGTACTTTATACGGGTACAAAACACCGTTCCACTTCGATGTGTGCTTAATTAACAATAATTGGAACTTAGGTCTCCACGACTGGAGCGTTATTCTTACACTGCTAAGCTTTGTTCGAGCCTACCTTAAAAACAAGACATCAATTATTAAATGCTTTTCGGATTACTCAACGATAGAAGAATTGTTGTATTCGTTGAAGTCTAAAGGTGGGTCTAGCTCGACGGCGTTAAACCACAGCTTCAGCATCAAAAGGTGCGCTTTTTGATACCTTAGGTAGTTATGCTTGCATTTTTAGATATTCTGCTTTTCGATTTATTCGCTTCCTGCTTCGAGACTTCCTCAAACTATTCAACAAAGCTGACGATCTTTTCTGCATGGCTCGAGCGATCCAGAACGCTCTCAGGGGAGTACAAAAAGATCTAAGCAAATCAAAGAAGGAAGGCGTGACGAAACCCACAGCAATCCGGCAACAGAAATAGAAAGCTAAATGCAAGCTCTGCAAAATCGAATAGGCGATTACAAAGACATTGTTGAAAATATCGAAAAAAGGCTACATCGTGGACGAAATGGAAATTCGCTTTGCTTTTTCATTCGCCTACACCTGGTTTCTATTTAATTGCCCGGTCAACCCTCCTAGGCTATAATCGATGCAGCTGAATGTGACCATGGACGACTGGGAGGACATGAAGAGAACCAAAATGCTCGTCTCAAAAAATTAAGAGGTCGGCGACGTACGGCACAGAAACGTTCCCTTTCGAAGAAAATGTTATCGCCGTATTTGAGGATCTTGTGAAACACGCGCGTCCACTAACGAGAACCTAGATCAATACCGTCTTCTTGTCCGTCAACGGGAATCTCGTCGAAGGTGGACTATCAAAGCTTTTACAACATTTCATGGCGGAAGACGTTCCCGAATTGTGTAACTTGAACGTTACTAATGTTTGGCGAATGCTAAGTACGCTCAGCCATCAGATGTTTGGCGAAAAAGATAGGCGAAACCTGGCCGGATGCAACAGCCATTCGCGACGTGCGGTTTCGCAGGCCAAAAAGCCGAAATGGCTGCTAAAGCCAAAATAATCTTGACAGGATCGCCCATGAAGTACGAACTAGCGACAGCACAAGAGGTTAATAAGGGCAGTGCAAGGGCGAGGACGAAGAGACAGCCAACGTCGACGCTAGTACCCCCGATTATGTTGAAAGCGCCATGGACAAGGGCGACCATCACGACGCGGTGCCGCCGCGTATACCCGAAGAAATATTTAGCCGGATTCGTTCAGAATGATTGGCGCAATTAAGAGAGGAGCGAGAGCCAGGACCAACAAATCGCGAATCGGCGAGGAGCAAGAGAGCGGCACAATGGAACATGGATGCTCATCTGCGACTTTCGCTTCCTACCCCACAATTTTCTTCCTACGTCCCTTCATATTTTAGCTTAGCTTTGACGCTAACCAAAGATAAGGCTGCCACCTTATCAAGTTATCAAAATAAAGTTTTTATGTTAATGTGCAGGTTGTAAGTAGTCTAACCGCTTACCTTACTTAGCGTAATAACCTCCCTCTCCTTAATGACTTCAACCGAAAAAGCTTTGCTCGATGGTGCAACTTTGACCTTGCTACCCGGTCTTAGCTCAACTCCTCTAGTTGCCTTATTCTTCATCACTTGTCTTTTCGTTCCTTCTGGACGCATCTGCGGACAAGGGAAACGTTGATAACGAGCTGATTTTGGCGGTTTGGTGTGAGATTGACAATGAAAAAGAAAAGTCGTAGCGCAAAGAGAATTCTTCACCGTTTGCAGACCCATGTCAGCAACAGCTGAGGGCTTGTACGAAACGCTGGAAGCAACGTTAGGAATGCTGCATTTTCCTTCTCTCACGGAAGATGATTGTGGCACTGACGGTGCTTCGGTAAACGTAGCCAGAAAAGGATTAAAGGGCTTGATAGAGAAACGACTGCCTTTGGTGTACTGGTCCTGGTGTTTAGCCCACAAAGTCGAGTTGGCGGTTAAAGACGCTCTTAAGTCCACACAGTTTGATGCAATTGACGACTTTTTGCTCAGACTTTACTATCTTTATGAAAAGTCGGCCAAGCGATCCCGAGAACTAGACGACATCGTTATTGACTTGAAAGAGTGCTATTCTTTTGACGACGGAGGAACTCGTCCTGTTTGATCCTGCGGATTACGGTCGATTTCTCACAAAGTCAACGCAATGAAACGCGTTGTCTCTAAATACGACGCCTCCACTAATCACTTGGCTTCATGACGTTGAATGAATCAACCACTTCAACAGACCGAGCAAAACTTAAAGGTTACTACGAAAAATGGGTAGATGCCAGTTACCTTTTTGGCTGTGCTTTTTTCTCGGAACTCCTAAACGCTTCTTCCGTGCTGTCAAAAGCGTTAAGGTTAGGTTAGAGACCGCCAGTGTTGACCATCAGAAAGACGCCCTCTCTTTCAATGGACGAAGAGAACGCATTGCGCTATGCCGCTGGTTTTGTACCATTCCAGCTAATGAAGAAAATGAGGACAATGTCAGATATCAAATTTCAACCTTTTCTTACGTTCCTTTCAAGCATGTCGGTGACTGATTAATCGGATCTGGCGGATCACAACTACACGTCCTTCGGAGACTACACCTTCCAATGGCTAAGTCGTCAAGACAGAGGGCGGCTGTTCAAAGTTAACGACCAGACGTACGACTTTTTCGTTGAACTTGAGAAGGCTGTCAGACCTCTTTTGCATGAGAAGCTGACAACAACGCGAAAAGGAGCTGAAGACGATTTGTCGTAAACAATTCTACGAAATTCTGAGGTTTGCAAGTGCTGGGAAAAAATATCTTCGTTGTCAGAGGTAGTGAGAGCGATGAGCGTTTAGCTGCAATTTTTCTCTCTGTATAAGTATTCGAGGGTTTTCATTTGCTTCCTTTATGCTTGAGACGTACAAGAGAGAACGCCAGCTATTAGTAAAGAAGAGAAAAGGTTTGCGAAAGAATTTGGCCAAGGAATTAGACTTTCATGAACAAGCGTTACAATAAACGTTAGCTACTCACATATGCAATAACGCTCACGATTTTTTGGTAGGCTTCTTTGAATCGCTTCTCTTCTTTGGAAGAGGAGTGTCATGGACGGTTTCTTCAGGGAAAGCTCTCTCCTTCGCCTGCAGTTGCCACGTACAGGGTCTTGAGATATTGACCCTTGCAGAAGAAGCTTTTTGGCGTTCTGGAGGCACTGAACAACCGACGGGTTGTCGTTACGCCCTCCTTTCTACGTTGCTTGCCAAAATAATTTTCCAGTGGATCCTGCGAAAGATGTTCGCTTAAGATGAAGCGGTTTTGTGATCCCGGAAGGCTGACAAAGTATTTCACAATGTCGACGAATGCACGAACTACAACAAGACATTTTAAAGGTTATCAAACAATTATTTATTATCTAACCTGTCAGCCTCCATCCTTCTAGTGTCTCTGCACTGAGCTTTAGCTTGGCACGGTCAGCCTTAGGAAAATCTTGAATGGACTCCACCCATTCATCCCAGTTACGCAGGTAGCCTAAGAACTCCTCTTCAAACCACTGCAAAATGTTTCCTAAATTTGAATACTTGCCACAGGTGTATTAATTAATGACCTTAAGACGATCGTCTTCCGTATTTCGGTATCCTCTCAAGTCCTGTTTCACATTTCTGAGTCCTCTAACGTTTAAACAATCGAATGCTTTGTAAAACGTTTCAGATCCGTTAATTCGAAAGTATTCTAGGGCATTTGCGACTGAGGAGCAGAGCACCTAAAACAATCTTTCTTATTGAACGCGGACTACAGTAGCAAAAATGCGAAATGCGCACCTGAGCCTCAAGTCGACTCGCATTTTTGAATACGAGGTGAGATTCACATGCTCTAGCTTCAATTTTCTGACGAGTGAGTGAAAGTCCCTCTGTAGATACTTCCTTGCACCTTAAGTAAACTTCATTGATATTTTTCCAAATTTTTGGTTTGTCATTAAGCTAAAAGAAAAGGTCTATATGGCGGCTACTCTAATTATTTGTGCGTTGTTTAGCTTACGTACATCCTCGATTATCCCAACCTTGATTATCCGAACCCTCGATTATCCGAAAAGGTTTTTCTTTCATTACGTCATTGCTTAGTTAACGCGCGTTGTCACGTGTTTAACAGGAAATAGCGCGCGTTCTTTGAAATGTCCAGTAGCTTCTCTTTCTTGTGCGAAATACGCGGCGTACGCTTTTCAAACAGCTGGGAAAAAATTCAGGACGGCCTGCCAATCGCGTTTTTTCGTGACGCCGACAACGTTCACGATGATAGTTGCATTGAGGCCCGCTCCGACTGTGGGCGAATCGGACGAGTTGCGAGGGAAGTTGCCGCTATGCTGTGTCCGCATGTAGATGGCAAACGCATTTTAATGAAAGGGTACGTTTTTCCTCAAAGCGTCGTATTCGTGTCAATATTGAAATGGCCTTTTCTCTAAGGTGGCTCGTTGGTAGACCATACCCTTCTGATGGCACGCGCATGTGGGGAACGATCGTAAACGACTGCCATATCGCAGTACTGAGCTGGCACAAGAAACGGACTCTCGAAGACTTTCAATCGTTCTTTCAAAGTATATGCGACGCTGGTTTGCCTGCAATGTGGGATGAAGAAAACCCAGCTGAACATGACGAATATCACTGGAGGCAGGAATATGCTGCCAAAAGTATGGGCTCAGCTTGCATCTCTTTTAGTGCTAAAAATGTTATTGCTGAAACAGGTGCCCCGGCCGCAAAGGAGTTCTCTTCTTCACGTTACAGCGTTTCACTCCTCTATCATTACGAAGGCAGACTCTAAAAATCATTCTGTCCCTAAAGTAGCTGTTCTACAAATTAAAAAATAAAATTCTGCCTTGTGGCTAAAGCGCGTTAGACAAACTTAAACATGGCGACGAAAAAAACCTCAAAACGAAAGCGTGTTGTTCTCTCTATGAATCAGAAGGCTGAAGTAGTTCAGATGCTTAACGATGGCTGTTCTTTGACGGTGATTGCGGAAAAATACAACATTAGGAAGAGCCCCGTCTCAGACATTCGCAAGCACAAGGAGAAAATAAGGGAGTTCATCAGCAAAACGGCAGATATGGGAATAAGTCGCGAGACAAAAGTTATGAAATTAGGATCAGACGCCAAATTAGACGAAGCCGTGTTCAATTTGGTTTTCTCAAAAAAGATTAGAAGGGGCCCCGGTGTCTGGGCCATTGCTTCAGGAAAAAGCTGTTCAGCTACGCAAAAAGTTGGGTCGAGACAATTTTGCGGCAAGCTCTGGTTGGCAGTGAAACTTCTGCCGGAGATTTGGCATTCACAACATCTCACTTCAAGGCGAGAAATTATCTGCTAACCGGGAAGCAGCGGACACGTTTGTGTCTTGGTTCCAAACTTTCGTGTCTGAAAACAACTATTCTATTCATCAGATTTTTAACTCACTGTGATGAGACGGGACTGTTTTTTCGCATGCTCCCAAGAAGATCATTGGTTAGAGCATTTGAAAAGTCTGCTTCCGGATTCAAGAAAGCGAAAGACCGAGTGACAACTAGCGCATGCTCAAACGCATCAGGAACCGTCAAGCTGAGCTTGCTTTTAATTGGAAAATCGAAGAAACCGAGGTGCTTTAGCCGCGTTAATCTGGAACTTCTTCCATTTCTCTACTGGGGCCAGAAGAATGCCTGGATGGACTCAGGTCTCTTGTGGCATTGGTTTCAGACCTGCTTTGTGGTGATCAAGGCTCGAGAGCAGCTGGAGGCAATCAATGTCGAGCCGAGAGGTGTTTTGCTGCTTGATAATTGTTCTGCTCATCCTCCTGATCTTGTCAGTGATGACGGCAATTTTGTTGTAAAATTTCTTCCCTAACGTCACTTCACTTACCCAGCCGATGGACCAGGGAGTCCTGGAGTCTATAAAACGTCGTTATAAAAAGAAAATGCTGGCAAATAGGCTGATCGGAGAAAATGATGGAGTTTCTCTCTTGGACTTCTTCAAGACGCTAAACATGCATTCGGTAGGGAATTTGGTAGCGGATGCTTGGGAAGAAGTCTTAGCTGAAACAATCCGCAAATCGTGGAAAAATTATTCCTTACGAAAACGAAGAAAACGATAGCACATCCAAAGAAGTCGAAAAATATGAAATAGAACAATTGGCAGCTCTTTCCTCGCAAACACCATCAGCTCTAGGCGCTGAGGAAGTCGAAACGTGGCTGGATGAAACTGCAGAGGGAGAAAGCGGAGTCCAAATTTTGACTGACGACGTAATTATTGATGAAGTTGCTCGCAACGATAGCGACACGGAATCCGAAGACGAAATTGATGACGAAGCCGAGAAATGTCCCGTGAGCAGCGCCGAGGCAGAGGCAATGTTGGATCGATGCTGCATATGGCTTCAACACATTAGCTGGTAAAAATTGCTGTTTTCGCCACGTCCACTACCCCGAAATGGTAGTCCTAATGCTTTGCATTATTTGCAAAAGCATCCTTCTGTTTTCTACATTCTCTGCACTGTGAGCAGCACTTAACCTTTCTGCAACATCACCGGTTTGCCTTGGCAATATTTCTGAATACAATGCTTCTTTGTGACAGGTACGATCCCCATGCTTAGCGAAGCAAGCCTTTGGGTCTCTCCAATACGTAAAGCAACGAGATATGAATGCTTGATCGCGTTTTTTACTTGCTAGGAGTCGCTTTTCATGTTCAACTGTCAAACAGACGTGACAGAACGCCGAATCAGCGGTGGTGTCGTAGTGAAGCCATGGAAACTTCGCGCACCATTCAGCTCTAAACAAGCGCACCCGCTTTCCGCTTCCCGTTCAAAACGACTCGCTTAGGAAACGCAAAACTGCTCGAAGGCTGAAACTTCACAGGCAATACGGATGGCATGCCGCGTAGCTATATCCTGGAAACAAAACCTCCGCGTTTCAATACGGTCAAACACGACACGTCTGTAATGCGCATCTAAAAAGATAATGCATTGATTCGTTTATCTGGCAAAAATAACATTTTCTTTTGTAAAAAATAGGCCCGGCTCGAGCCGGGCCGGCCGGGCCGGCCGGGCCTGTGAAGGCCGTTGTTGAGCACGGATTACCGTCGCCAGATCGCTGCGATAAAAGCGGCAAAAATACTTTGGGTTTTCTGCACATGCTTTCCGATGTCTAACGTGGACCTGGAGGGAGTAGTATCATAACGAGGCGCTCTGATCACAATCGAAGGATAAGAAGACACTGGAGAGACATCTTTTCATGTATCATCAACTCTTTATGGCGTGATATTCCGGCAAAAAATACGTTTTTTATTTATATTCGGTTTGCATTTATTTATGCTGTTCAAGGATTTTATATATATTTCGTTCGGAGCTTCTTTTACATAAATATTCTGTTCGGAGCTTCTTTTACATATATGTATATGTATATATATATATATGTATATATATGTATATATATATATATGTATATATATTCTGTTTAGACATGACTTTACATATATATTCTGCTCAGACATGACTACATAATCAGCTGGAATAGAGCAGTCTACAATACGGGGCTTTGAAAGTGTCACGCCTACGCAGAAGGGGATAGGTCGCTCCTTTCGAACAGATGTTACTCTTCGAAAGCGGCGATCCATGGCTTCTTCGGTTGCTCGCCGGTTAAATGCAATTATCATACACATTTCTACCTCTAAGCGGTAAGCTTTAGCTCCTTCGTATCGCGTTTTTAGCGTGTGGGCGTGGCAGGTTTGTGTGAATTTTCGTTTTTCTGTGAAAGGCACGGAAAGGCACAAGCACAGGAACGCCAAAAAAGCATGCAAACACTTAACATTTATCATTTGAGCCAATGTGGACGTCAAATAAGTTAGCGTATGAAGTTATCCGCTTTTATTTTTTCGCTTTTCTGCAGTTCTGACAGTACCATTTTCGTTTTTTCGGCGCCCTCTTCAGCCCAACGCAGGCGTACTGAAACCAATGATGCTGTCAGTCGTTGTCATCGCAACCGATTATTTCACCGCTTCCGTCTTGCCCGCAAGGACATCTGTCCTCGTCCTCAGCCTTTTTTGCCAGCAAAGTTGATCGATGATGCTCTTTCTCGCCTTCGATCGCTCTGTCCTTCAGCTCCTTTGCTACGTGCGTCTTCCAAAATTCGTCTAATTGAGGCAGGTTCTCATCTAGCCACTCGGAGTTCGGGTGAATTCGTTCGATGCTCATGTCCTTTGTTGTCCAGACTACGAAGTCGGCGTACGCGGCATCGACGACGTGCATTTGATGTTGGACCTGCGAGTGGTATCTGAGAAAAAAAGGCTTCAGTTAATCAAAACCTGCGATTGCTAGAATTAGGTCAGAACCTGCTATTTTTTTCAATTTTCCATCTGCTTCTAGAAACGAATTGTCCTTCATCTCGGCGATCATTTTGGATGGCGACGCCAGCAACGTTGGTCAATTGGTCGTTTTGCCCTCTTCATTCACAGTAGGACCACGATACATGCACGAAAAGTGCCAAGACGCAATGACGTACGTCAAGCATCACGGAGCCCCCGATTTATTCATAACCATGACCTGCAATCCAAATTGGCCGGAAATTACGAGCGAACTCCTTCTGGGACAAATAACAAAAAGATCGACACGATCTCATAGCCAGAGTTTTCCGCTTGAAAGTTGAAACGTTCATGTACCTCGTGGACACGCAAAACATTTACGGCATCAAACGCTGCCACGTTTACACGATCGAGTGGCAGAAGCGCGGCGTACCTCACGTACACTGCCTCTCGTGGAGGGTAGAAAAAATTCGTCTCGATCAAATAGACAGCATCATAAGCGCCGAACTTTCCGACCCCAACGAAGACCCTGCACTTTTCGGAACAATAACCAAGCACATGATCCACGGACCTTGCGGCCAACTCAATCCCAGATCTCCTTGCATGAAAGATGGCCAATGCACAAACACTATCTAAGACAGTTTTTGCGCTAGACCATCACATCTCTCAACGGTTATCCGTTGTACCGACGTCGATCTCCAGACGACGGTGGAGTAGAAACGACGATAGGCAGATTTCAAGTTGACAACAGGTGGGTAGTTCCGTACAGTCCATTTCTATCTCGCACTTTCGACTGCCACGTGAACGTCGAATACTGCGGGTCCATTTGCGCGCTAAAATACCTCATGTCCTACTTGAACAAGGGCAAAGACAAAGCTGTCGTCGGCTTGGCAAATCGGCACAGGAACGACGAAATCACGCGGTACCAAATAGCGAGATAAATTAGTACAAACGAAGGCGTTTGGCGAATGTTGCAATTTCCCATTCACGACCACTTTCCAGCAGTCGAACAAATTCAAGTCCATCTGGAAAACGGCCAGAGAACGCTGTTCACCGTTGAGAACGCCCCGGACCGTGCAGCAGAACCTCCTGCTAAATTACAACTTATATTAGCTAAAGTCATTGTGGCAAAAATTGGCATTGTAATTGTCATACCACGATAGTATTTAATAAGACGAGTATGATGCCGTTCGTATAAAAGAGTTACAATTGAAGAACTTACAAGACCGTGAGCTAACATTAAAAAAATTGCTGCAACTACCCCTTGAATTGTGTGTGTAAATATCCCTAAAGTAACTAAGCCCATATGGGCAACTAAGGAATAAGCAATTAGCCTTTTAAAGTCTACTTGTCCTCAAGTTGTTAAACTTTCATAAATCAGAGGAAGCAAGCTTAATGTTAATATTAAAGAGGCAAAGTATTCTGAAGCCTCAGGTAATATTGGTCAGGAAAATCTTATAAAACCATATCACCCTATTTTAAATAAAACTCCAGCTAACATTACTGAACCAGCACATGGAGCTTCAACATGAGCTTGAGGTAGTCAAATATGAAATGGGATCTTAGGTATTTTAATAAGGCATATTAATTAAGAAAAGTAAAGAGATTTAGGTTTCTTATCTAATAGTGCGTTCACACTGGAAAACAACCGAACCGAACGGTTCGGTTCCGTTGTTTTCCAGTGTGAACGCGAACCGTACCGAATCGAACCGGGCTCAATTGGGACCCCTCCGCTCGCCGTGCCAGCACGGTTCGGTCCTGGAATAGATCGCGTTGCGAAGAATTAACCTAGCCTTTCTGAACGGAGAGGTTCCGTACGTACGTCTTTAATTCCACGTATTCTCTCATCCTTTCGAGGTTGATATCAATTCCACGGGTGGGCACTGCTATGAAGGATTTCACTCAGTTACCGGTAAGTCAGTCAATTCCAGCGTCTGAGAATGTCTTGGCAGGAACGAGAAGTGCTCGCTTTGATCGAGTTGTGGGGCGAGGAGGGAGTGCAGGACCAATTGGAAGGCTGCAAGAGAAATAAATCTGTGTACGAGCGGATTGCTAGGGGAATGCTTGAGGCGGGCTATGAGAGAACGGGAGATCCGTGTCGGGATAAGGTGAAGAAGCTGAAGGGAGAGTACAGGAAGGTGACGGACAGCAACGGAGAGACAGGGCGAGGAAGGAAGACATGCAAGTTTTTCGATGAAATGGACGCTATTCTAGGGAACCGCCCAGCGACTCGTCCGTCAGTCGTGGTCGACACCCTGGATGCCGCTGATAAGGATGAGGAAGGAGAGGAGACGAAGGAAAGTGGCGACGAAGGAGATGCCAGTATATTGGGGAAGCCTGGGAGCAGCAAAGGGGGAAAGAAAGAGGACGCAAAGAAGATAAGCACAAAAAGGAAGAGAGAAGACAGGATGGCGGTGATACTGCAATCGACTATGAAGGAATTGTGGGAGGGCATGAGGAGCAGGAGGAGAAGAGTATGGCACACGAGAGGGAAAATTGATGGAGGAAAGGGTGTACAGTGGAACCTCGTTATTGCGGCCCCCCTCGGGCCAAATTTTTCTGTCCGCAATATAGAGGTGGCCGTATTATGAAGAAAAAATGCATTAGATTGGCCAGTGCGGGGAATTTAAATTCGGCCGTATTAGTACGCTGGCCGCTTTAACCGAGGTTCCACTGTACAACGAGAGGGTGAGAAGGGAAGAGAGGGAGTTCTAACTAAAAATGATGGAACTCATGATGCTGAACAAACATCAGCAGGGCCCCAACGGTAACTCTAATTATGTCATATCGGAATAAGTGGTAATACAGTGGAACCTCGGTTAATTGGCCTTGATAAAGTGGCCACCTTACTAATACGGCCGAATTTAAATTCCCCGCACTGGCCAATCTAATGCATTTTCTTCACAATACGGCCACCTCTATATTGCGTTCAGAAAAATTTGGCCCGAGGGTGGCCGCAATAACGAGGTTCCACTGTATCGGAAATAGTATACAGTGGAACCTCGGTTAACGGCACCTTGATAACTAAGACGGCCGAATTTAAATTCCCCGCACTGGCCAATCTAATGCATTTTCTTCTTCACAATACGGCCACCTCTATATTGCGTTCAGAAAAATTTGGCCCGAGGGTGGCCGCAATAACGAGGTTCCACTGTATCGGAAATAGTATACAGTGGAACCTCGGTTAACGGCCACCTTGATAAAGCGGCCACCTTACTAATACGACCGAATTTAAATTCCCCGCACTGGCCAATTTAATGCATTTTCTTTATAATACATA
Organism: Oscarella lobularis; assembly: GCF_947507565.1. NCBI lineage: Eukaryota > Metazoa > Porifera > Homoscleromorpha > Homosclerophorida > Oscarellidae > Oscarella > Oscarella lobularis. The sequence continues at coordinate 1,164,790 of NC_089181.1, read as the reverse complement.
TATGGATTGAGGGCCAGTCTACTCGTAGTCAGTGACCGAAGATCTCCATTGATCACAAAATTAATAGACAGCCACCCAGACAAAATCGCAATCCACTTGGACATCACACCTGCTGTAAGGAATAATCATTTGCGGCCACCGTTCTTCAACAATCGTCTCGGAATTAATAAAGGAATCAAACAGTGGCCTCTCCTCTCCATCGATTGAAACGACAGAGATCCTACAACTATGTATCCGAACGTGCAAAACGTCGAACGTGGGGATAATGTAGTCGATCTCCTCGAAGACACTACACGACGACAGGATGGCAATAGCTCAAGTTTATGTGTTTGTAACAGTTTGAATAATGTTGGTAACAAATATAAATATCTTTGAAATTCTTTCCAAACACAGAGAAGAGTACAAATTGGTTATTGACGCAAATGAGCGACCCACTAACGCCTAACCCAGGGCGATATAACGCTCCTTCCTGCGAAGAGGTTGCAGTGTTGATGGCAAACGCAGAATACGGCAGGAGAGACATTGTTCTCCAGTATCTGGATGACGGACGTCTCAACCGCATTTCAAAAACTCAACGAGGCTACCACTCTCTGCAGTATCCAGTTATTTTTCCCAAGGGAGAAGACGGCTACTCGATTGACCATCGTACCGGCAAAGGTATCCTCTATGCAATTCTACAGCCATATGCTTATGATTTAGCGACGCCAAAACTATAATATACATCGCCGACGACAGCTACAGAGTTGTCGTTTGCTGTTGGCAAACAGCTTCAGTATCAGGTTAGTGATTTCCTAAAACCATCTGTTTTACATCCATACCCGTTCGCCAGGGGG